>NC_080087.1:115519302-115823506 GCF_950005125.1 Chionomys nivalis
TCCTCTTGCTAGCATCTGTCTATTTGTTTCAGATACAGAACAGATACTGATTGCCTTAAAGCATTCTAGGACCATGCATCAGAAAGCTTAGTTGTTCTGAAATCTTTCTGTTAGAAACGGATGTAGGCATAACCTTCACAAGTGAACTGTAAACCCCATTCTGGTGGGCTCTAATGTCTACTGCCAAGAGAATAAAAAAAAAACAGTCACCATCATAATAATATTGCAAATATTAGCATTGTGTAAATTGCAAGTTGATGGTTTGTAAAATATGTATTAATCATCTTAGGACAGGGGTGACCCTTTCTGAAAACAGTGGGACAGCACACCAACACCATTTGCCTACACAAGGGTGTTATTAAGTATTTGACAATGTTAACATCCACCATCATCCCTGGAAAACCTCTAGTAAGCTGTTGTACACAAAGCCATTCTTGTAGACATTCTTGCCGGCTCAGCAAAGAATAATCAACAAGGGTTGTTCAAGGCAGCTTACTGAAGTTTTTCCTCTAATTCTGGGGCTCTATGAATTAAAATAATTCTTATGCATTTTGTTACTGTTAATGCTTGGCTATCTCATTCAACTCAGAAAAGACTGGACATGTGGTTTATAACACCCAAACCAAGCAAAACAGTTTGTGGTACTCTGCAAGGCTTAATAGGAAAGTGGTTTGGATTAATCACAAGGACAAGAGGAAACCAAAATTAGAGAGGGTCATTAGGAGATTCTGCTGTTTAATCTCACTCTGGATCAACACATTAACCTTGTTTTCTCGGCCTGAACACTAAGTCCTACAGTAAAATTAGGTCAGAAACTCACATCAGATCAGATAAACAGATTCATGGCAGCCCAGGCACTGGCAAGCTGCTATGGCCAAGGGCTTCACTCCAAAGCTCATCCAAGCCTAGAAGCAATGGCCAGCTAGGGGCTACCCCTGTGCTACCTATAGATAAAGTCTTTACACTGGACGGCTAGCTGTAGGACCCTGTGTTTCTGAACCTTTGTTCATTTAGCTCTCTTCACTTTACTCCTGGAATGATGTCTTTAAGTATCCTTTCTAATGCAAATAAAGGAAGTTTTACATTGCTGCATGCCTGTCTTGAGCACAGATGCCTTGGGAGAGCTATATGTGACCAGAGTGGATGCTCATGCCACACTGAGTAGGTTTACTATTCACAAAATGCACATCTGTGCATTTTCTTTGTTACCACAATGTTTTCCATCATGTTGTGAGTATAATTCAAAAAGCCAAAACTTACTAAATTATTTGTATAAATGACCATATGTCTGTGGATAAGCATTCTCAGTGTCGCTATGATTTTATTTCAACAAAACAAACTGATTTACAAATTTGGTATCATATCCATGTCCTTTTGTGGCAGTAGTAAATCAGTACATGAAAAATAAATTTAAAATTCCTATTTCTTATTGTAGCTTTCTCCCAAAAGTCCAAGAGAGACTATAGTGGTACTCTGATTCCCAATGCAAAACAGGAAATCTGAAACTCTGCAATCTACACAGTTTTCAAGTGTATACACAAATATACCACTGCATGCCTTTTTAAAAGGAGCCATATGTAATCTAATTCTATTTCAGACTGTCACTTTTAAAGAGGAAATATAACCTCATATAGATCCCCTGAGGGCATCCATGGGGAATAGAGACACTGGTAATCAGCCTAAGTAGTCCTTTGTGTCAGAGCACTTTGCGGAAGTCAAGAGCTGTCTTCCAGACTCAATGTTTGGAGAAATTTCACTAATGCAGCATTTCTTTCATTAGGAGAAAAACAACCAACTGCTTCCTACAGAGAAGACTATACTTGAAAAAATGTGAATGTTTACTTTCTTGTTGCTTTTTATTTAGCAATATGTCTTACGTTGTTTTCAGGATAACCAAATGTGAGGACTAATTCCAGAATTCAAAGTGAGTTTTGCTCTACAGGAATCCCAGAAACCAGTTGTACCTGTGATATAAAAGGTGGCCCTCAGATTGTTCATCTTCTTCAGTGACTGTCCTCATTTGATGACCTAACAAGGGGTTACCTATAAAGACAGGACCTCCAAGAAAGCCTGTTCTCAGAGGTGCTTGCAGATACTGCCCTTCAGGTTACCTGTCATTCATCACTTCTTCCCTTCTTATTGGCCACAATCAAACATGCTAACCACCAAAGACTGTTTCTCACCTTTCTCCATATTTATGAATAACTAGTGCATTCCAAACCGTCTTAAATGACATATCTTGTTGAAAGATAATTTTGCATGCTTGTTTTTCTTGTGGGCTATTTGATAAAAGTAAGTCTCATTTACTCATGCCAGTACAAAACCATTGGGATTTAAAACAGCAGAGACAATGAGCCCCTGAAATGATTGTTTTCATTATCTGTTAATTTTCTCCTCTATGTGTTTCTCTTTTTCTTACCAAACGTCACTTTAAACTGTTAGGAGAAGCACTAAGAATGTCATTCTTCTCTTTATTTAGTATTTCGTTTTTACCAGCAAGTCTTTTCAGTAAAGCCCATATGACAGATAGAAGGGAAGATACAAGGAACTTAATAGTGACAAGGGATCAAGTTAGTTTAAAAATAAGGAACTGGGCTTAGAAAAACCTCAGTGACTTAGATCATAGAAGAAGTGAGGGGGGATATTGTTTGTCTAAGGGCTCTGTGTTAAAGCTTCCCAGCTTGAACACAAAAGGCGTTTCAGCAGTATGTGGTTCAGAAAGCCCAAGTACATGAAATCCTATTTCCATGTTTTAAGCATGCCTTGGCAGTCGGCACATTTTTGAAATTGCAACTGGCGCATTTCACAGAGAATTACCATCAATGCCTTTTCAAGGTCAAACGTGCTGCCTTTTAGAATTTCTGGCATTTATGTCCCATGTATTAAATCACAGAATATATTTTGAAGGCATTCAGCAGACAGATGAAGTAATTTTAATTAATTAGATGGTGTTTTTAATAACTTACTGAATTTTTTCTATTTGATATTAATTGCAAGGTAAAAAAAAAAAGCTGAAATATATGTTCAATTTGAATGTGGGTATTCTGTGTTTTCCAGGGTTCCAGGATCCCATGAACGTATGTTTGAACAGAAACCAGTTGATGGACTTTCCAAAAATTGGATATTTCTCATTGGGAATATTGAAGTGATATGATAAAAAAAGAAAGAAAGAAAAGAAAAAGCACACAACAAGGAGAGATTATCATCATTTGAAAATGCCAAACCTCTGGGATACTGTTTCTTACATGAACAAAATTAAACCGAATCCAGACATTAAAATGACACATAGACTGTACTGTTCAAGGAGGTGCCTCAGCCAGTCCTCTCTAAGACAGTGAAAAAGGCTCTTGGACTTCTCCTCAAACAGAGGCATTGCTGGTCTGGCTTTGTTCATGTTTTTTTCCCTCTCTAATCACCTCCCCAATCACATTCAAAGGCATCTAAGCCATTTTGCTTCACATGGGTTTTGCTTTTGGAAAAGGAAAGTGATTTGGAGAAGTTTCAACAATTTTGGGCTCTCATAGGATCCTTATACTTCCAAGATATTTACACATTAAATTAGAATCTCAGAAAAGGGATTTGGGGTAGGGTTGAATAAAGAAGTACTGAGTTATAAATAGCAAGGCATAAACCATTTATTTTAATTCCTAAAACATTCAACCATTATTGGGCAAGAGTTAAATGTTATTTTGAAAATGATCGTCTTTACCTAAGGCTAGAGGATGCCCCATTGTTCTTACTAGAGTGCCAGCGTGGTCATTTTTACATTACCAGTGACTCTCTTCTGGGTATGAGGAACTCTCAGATGGCTTACTTCTTTTGTGACTACCCTTTTGATCCTAGAGTGAGCCAGGCCTGCATCTTGATCTTTTCTCTGGTATAATGTGCTACACTGAGAGCTGTCCCAGCTTCTGTCCTGCCCTGCACCTGTAACTACAATGAAGCTTCTGGCAGAAGAAGGGCGTGTCAGTGAGTCTGTCTCTCTGTTTCTTTCCCTGCTGGCTCTCCTCCAATCCTGTGGTTCTGGCATTGTTCAGTCTTCCTTTGGGGCTCCTTGACTACACTTACTGAGTTCTTCCACTGTCTTTATCTTGGGAGGTTTGGGGTGCCCTGGGGAATTGTCCTGGGTTTTTGATCATTTTAAACTTTAAGCCCTAACTATCTTTGTTGTCCTGTAAGTACATGATTTAAAAGCCTATGGGAGACTAAGATGTTTCTCCCTCCTATCACATAGAAGTCTACCCAAAGTCCTGGGTCTTTTATCCAAGTTTCCATCCAGAATCTCTACCTGAGCAGCTCAAAGCCTTTCAACATTTGCATATTAAAATTGGCTCCCATTCCCTGTTATTTACCTTAAATTTGCTTTAATTTTGGTCGTTGCCGTTTCATGAAATAGAAATACCCATCCTTCTAGTTCAAGCAACAGCAGCACACAGAGGGAACACCAGAAGGCCACACAGAAGCTCCTTGCCTTTCATTCTCCATACTCAATGCCTAAATCTCATCAATCCAAAATTTCATATGGTTTCCAAAATGCAGCTACTTTACTCAGTTTTACCACAGCCATCTTAGTAACAACCCCCATCAGTACTAATAAGCTACAAGAAAACAGGAGAATCGACGTACACTCGGTGCTAATTCTATCCTCAAGATACGCTAGAGTCTGATGTCTTAATATGCTTAAGTCCAATGTGCAAGGTGGAAGTCAGTGCAGACCATTTTAGGTTTTTTTTTTTTCCCAGTAAGTGATTCGAAAGCAGTTTGATTAATTCAACAAAATGAGCGCAATTTCACATATTCAAATCTCTGTCACATTCCTCATCATTGATTGGCATGTTTTTTTGGGTTTTGTTTTGTTTTGTTTTTTTGAGTTTCGAGACAGGGTTTCTCTGTGGCTTTGGAGCCTGTCCTGGAACTAGCTCTTGTATACCAGGCTGGTCTCGAACTCACAGAGATTCACCTGCCTCTGCCTCCCAAATGCTGTGATTAAAGGCATGCGGTACTACCTCCCAGCAATTGGCATGGTTTTGATGTATCTCTTCCTATCTGGATATTGCTCCCAAGTGCCTTAGACTTCAGATTTCCACCCCATTGTCCATGCCTCTTGAAACACATGTCAGTAAAGCACTGGAAACTTAGCCACTTCTGTGGTCACTGTGTTTAGATATGTACGCAGAATCCTATTAAAGGTTAAAAATAAACCTGGAAGCCAGTGGGATGGATGTGTACGCTGTGATGCTAAAAAGGGCTAACAGATGTTACCATAAATAAGTCTAGTCATGCACTTAGAAAAAGCAATTAATTGTCAATTTGCAAATGCAAGGTTGCAAAACTTTAAATTGCAGTGCTATTACGCTCTAGAAATCATGTAACTGATCCTCTTTGCTTTGAATTTTTAAAAACTCAACATTCAAAATTAAAGTAAGACACTCATACATAAGTAGAAGTCTGTCAGAAATGCTGCATAAGAAAAAAATATTAAAAGATACCTAGCATACTACAGCAAGGAATCAATTTTAAGTAAAACTGGGTAAAATTTTAATAATTCAGAAGTAAAATAGTATATTCTTCTAAAACATCTCTTTCTAGTTTTATCTCTTCTTCCTTACTCTTTCACCCCATCCCTCCTCTTCCCTCTTTCATTTTTCTTTTACATGTAAAATATTTTCTTTACATTATTAGTTTTGTGCAACATTGCCTTGTTGCTTTACAACCTATATAACTGAACTTGAAAAATTCATTTTTATTTTCTTTTTTTTAATATTTATTTATTTATTTATTTATTTATTTATTTATTTATTATGTATATAGCATTCCTTCCATGTATGCCTGCAGGCCAGAAGAGGGCACCAGACCTCATTACAGATGGCTGTGAGCCACCATGTGGTTGCTGGGAATTGAACTCAGGACCTTTCGGAAGAGCAGGCAATGCTCTTACTCTCTGAGCCATCTCTCCAGCCCTCATTTTTATTTTCTTAATATCCTCATCTTCCCAGAGAATATGTGACTAACATATTAGATGAAAATACTTTATTAACTATCTCAATATTCCATCACTAGTCCGCCATGCAGATAACTGAAAGGAGCATTTTCTACATATTGAATTTTTCTACTTAAAAAATTAACCACAATAATAAAACAGAATTCCACAAAGCTGGACAGAGTAGCACATCAGAAAACAACCTGATTTATTTTTCTGTAAAAAGCAGAAGTTGTATGCCCTTTGTGTGCACACACTAGGAGCTTAACCTCTGTTTGCAGGGTTGCTGTCTATGCCTCATTAGTTTGGCTCTCTAGGTGCTGCATCCTGAAAGCAATTTCGTCTGAACAAACTTGGAACCCTTGGTATCAAACCAAGAGATGTAATCTCCATAAAATTTGCTCAGGAGTATACACCAAGGATTCCCAGTTCTTCAGAGGCATATACATGTCTAATTAGTCACTGGTCTCAGTCACATTCTAGGAAGAAGATGAACTCTATTTTAAGAGAAGAACTATAAACATTGGCCATTAAAGGTGGACATTCTCGTAAAACTTTGGCTGTTAAAAATGTGTCTGAGCTCCCTGGTGATTTTACCAAGAAGTTGTTCAACACAAGCTTTTATCGAGAGAAAATTGAATTCTCTCCTCAGCCCATCTGTACGTCCATATGCACAAAATGCAAGCAAGTAACTGTTGTTAACCAAGGTCAGGATCTGACAGCAGGAGGGATGAGCTTTTGGTAGCATCCAGGTATCCCTTTTACTATGCTCCCTGCCAAGATTGTGACCAGCCCGTCCTGGGCCAGGTGTCAGTAATACAATCTTAATAGGAATTGTAAACTCCTTCATGCAATGCAGTCATCTATACTTACCGTTTGATTGTTTCTTCCTGTCTTCGCCGTTTCTCATTCTTCTCTTTCAGGTAAGCCAGATTTGTTTCATTTCTCAAGCGATCGTTCTCGCGGGCAATGTCGGATGCATTTTGAATAACCAGACCATCATATGCTTTCATCCCCATATCCTCAATATACTGGAGAAAAGTGTCCAAAGGGTCTTCTTCGGGATTAGCACTCATCATCTTGGAGGGTATCATGGAAACGGGATACTTCCTGAAGATGGACAACGTATCATACTGTTAGCAAGGTTGTTAAGGTTCGTTCCTAAGATTTTATCGTCCCAAATCTCAAGTGAGTTATCAGACACCTCAGGATATATGCGGCTCTGGTGAGTTATGACTCTTAAGTTAATGATTACTGAGATGTCTTTATGGGTAAAGGTGCTTACTGGCAGGGCTATGGACCCAAGCTCCAGCTCCAGAATCCCTATAGTAGAGGAGCATAATATACTTGCTAACTTGACCTCTGATCTCCACATATGCACCATAGCACACGTGTACTCCTGCACTGTAAATAAATTGATGTATTTCAAATGTATTATAGCTATGGTGAGTTAGTATAAAGTTGTTATAGAATACCATTAAGGAAAATCATAGCATTAAAAAGGATTATGTCCCATTCATATTATATTAGACCACTGTGTTCCCTTAAATGAAGCTGAATTTTCTATAAATAATTCAGATTTTTACATTTCAGATTTTCCAATAAAGAAAATGCCTCATTATAAATTACACATTCCATGAATATTTGAAATAACATGAAACGTGCTACTTGAGTGTCAGATGCTCCACCTAACCATCAGCATCAGCAGGACAAAGGACCACAGTTCTGCCCTGCCACCTGATAACGTATAAGCATTGCATCTGAAGGTAAATATCTGGTTTGCATCATTACACTCATAATTTTGTTTCTCAAAATATGTTGCTATAATACCATACATCCAAATTTTGTATTTTCATTATCATAATGACATTTCTATGCATATTTAAATTAAAATTATGTTATGTTGGAAAAAATAAATTACATTTTCCTTAAATACATAAGTAAAAATGAATACTTCTACACTGGTCATACAAAATAAAATAGCAATCAAGAAAAAAACATATTGGCTATCTAATCAGTATACTTTTGTGACTCTGTTTTATTTTCAAAAAGTTATTTTCAAAATTTTCTCTAATTACTTCATTTCACAATTTTCTATGATATATATTGTTCATCGTCAAGCCCACACACATCCTCAGCAGTTTAAAAATACTTGCTTTGATATTATTATAGTACTGCTAAATAAAGTCTACAAATTTTAAACAACTTAAGTTATAGGTGCAATAGCTTGACAAATCAAACCCAAATCAAGCCATAGTTTAAAACATGGTGTTTTGACCTGGTGTATTTAGCTCTCAGCTACAAGGGAATAACAAAACTTCCACTACCTGCTGTGATTTGTAGAAGAGATGGCTGTGAAGAGTTTAGAATACAACTCAACAATAGTATGCACAACAAAGCATTCTAATATCATAATAATGTTAGTGAAGATACTTGGCAGCAATGTCTATGTGAAGTGAATGTGTGAGTTGATGGATGGATGCATGATGGATGGATAGGTGGATGGATGGTCAGACAGGCAAGTTTTAGGAATCCTTGTGTATTTCCAAGTATTCAAGATAAGGTAGGCAAACTATCTTAACAACAATAAAGAACAAATTACATAAAAACAAAAAATTGATCTTCTATAATAATAAGACATTTTAATTTCCTGTTCGTTGTAGTGTAGAAAAGTGATAAAAGTGAGTGGAGTGTGGCACATGTCTGTCATATTTAGAGACATTTTCTCCAAATACACAGAAATTCATAAAGTATTTTACAGCTTTTTGCTTCCCTTAAAAATCATAGAAATGTTGATCAGTCCATCCATTTACTGAAAACGTCAAGAAGATTCTTTAAGTATACATCAGAGTTATTCTAAATCTCAATTCATATCAGAATTTATTAGCTTTTTAGCTATCAGTTAACCCAAATTTGAATCTCATGTTGAACTTAAATATTTCTTTCTCAGTCTTTGATATTTTAGATTCTGGAAGTTGTTTGTTGGCTTTGTATTAAAATTTTATTATGTTTTGCTTAATATCTTAACTACAATGGCTTAGAACTGAGTAGTCTTATAATTCTAACTTTATAGTATATTGAATTATATATTTATATATGTTATATAAATTATATATGTTATTATATATGTTATATATATAAATATATAATTCAAGTGTGTTAAGAACACATGCTTAAGTGGCAGGCACCTGGGCACTTAGAAAAGAAAAAAGTTCCATGTTGGTAGGAAGGATTCAGGAAAGTATCATCCAGCTATCTGAAGCATTAATGTTATCAGGAATTCACCTACATCAAGAACATCTGCAGTAAGGACTCTCGGCTAAAAAAAGACCATCTAACTTTGTGACAATTAATCTTGCCTAAGTCAAGCGGGTCGACTCATGTCATAAGTGTGCTAGAGGTAACACCTCAGGCTAGAATGATTCCTTTCTCTCTGCCCTCCAGCAAAACTGTACTTTTCCCAGATGCAAGAAGCATGCTTACTCAAAGGGTTATATTTTATTTATTTTGTGGAGGCTTTCCACCAACCCTAGTGATTCTTATACAATTTACATATTATACTCTTTAGCAAAATAGTTGTCTGTTTTGATCATTAATTATCATTACCAATGGCATTTCAAGTTACATGGAGTTTAAATTGCTGTTTTTCTGAGAAAATGTGGAATTATATTATTGCAAAATATTTATACATGAAAAAATGTCTTTTTAACTTGCATAGATTTTTTTAGATGAAAATCAACTGTATTGTCAAGTCAAACTCTATATTATGAAAATGGGTTACATGTTTATGTATGTGCCTATACCCACCTGCAGGAAGGTAGTCAGTCATATGATCGCCCATCTATTTAAGAATCTGTTGGGCACTTGCTACACACAAGGCACTGAGGAATGCCAAAGTATAATCATCTAGATGTCACATGGCAGGAGAAGACTAGAATAATAATAATTACATCTTATCTGACTCTCATATTGTTTACATCATTAGCTGGCTGTGAATTCTTATTGCCACCATTTTTGAGGATAAACAGGTATAGCATCTCAACATTGACACAAGGTCTTTAAAATAAGATTAGCAGCCTGTCAATGATTAAGCTCATAGTATTTTGTCTGCTGGTCTTCACAGAAATTAGTTTGTAATGTACAGGGACTCTGCAAAAGTTCTGTAGGGAAGAGTTGCAAGTTTTTCCATGTGCTCTAAAAGTCTCAAATATATTATTTCTATGTCTAGGGTTTTGTATTAACTAATATCTTTAAGCTTCTCTTTACATTTAAAAAAAAACATGGCAGTTGGAATGGACTATGTCATAAGGATCTGGTTTAAAATGTGTGTGCTCAGTAAGCCCTGTAGCGATATTGCTATGAAAGCCTCTCACAAACTCCTTTTAAATCAAACATTTTATTACATTAAGCTGTGGATTTTTTTTAATGGAGGGGAATATGATGCCATAACTTCTAAGTAAAGATCAGAGGACGTTTTGAAGTGACTGGCTTATCTGCCCTATCATGTGGGGGGTCATGGGGGTCTAACTCAGGTTGTCAGGCTTGGTGGCAAGTGCCTTTATCAGAAAAGCCATCAGTCACCCACCCCCTATTGGTGTTTAAAATATACTTTTTTAAAAAATTATTATTAATTTATTTTATTGTGTGTATATGCATATATATATGTTTATTTGTGTTGGTGTGTGTATGTATGTATGTATGTATGTAGGTATTGTGTTTGTATTCAGGCATGTTTTCCACAGCATTAATATAGAGGTCAAAAATCAACTCTCAGTAGTCAATTCTCTCCTACCACCTGTAGGATCTGATGTTGGAACTCATGTCATAAAGCCACACACAAGAGCCTCTACCTCTGAACCATCATGCAGGCTCTATCAGTGAACAACTCTGGAAATTATTATACTTAACAACATGGCTCCCTGATAAACTAATTTTACTTTGAAACACATGGATAGAATATTTAAGACAACATCACTTCCTTCATCACAGATGTTCATATTATGGCAAAGTTAGGAGACAACATATTTCTTCGTTAACAAAATAATTTATCGGGGTTGAAGACATGGCTCAAAGGTTAAGAGCATTGCCTGCTCTTCCAAAGGTCCTGAGTTCAATTCCCAGCAACCACACGGTGGCTCACAACCATCTGTAATGAGGTCTGGTGCCCTCTTCTGGCCTTCAGGCATATACACAGACAGAACATTATATATATAATAAATAAATAAATAAATATTTTTTTTAAAAAAATAATAATAATTTATCCAGACTCTTATGTATGCCACTTCCCACTGTCTAAATCTAGAAAACAATGGCACTGGCATCTATGGATTACAGTGCTCATTCCATCTTAAACCTTCCAACTTTGACTTTCCAAGCTGAAAGATATGTTTCAGATGAATGCATCACAGTTATCTTACAGAAAATTGAAATATTTTAATCATCTACCTTGTTACAACTGCTACCATTTACTGTAATAAGCAAGAAAATCCAGTACATCATAAATGTGTTTTCAGAATGCATACTTATATAAGATAAATGCTGAGTTAGATATGTTCCATCTAGCTCATCTAAGACTTGGATGTATTTCCTGCCTCTAAAATTGTAATTCTGTTTAAACAGACACAGAATTTCACAGTTGGTTTCTTAGGAAGTATTATTAAAATACAACCGGGTTCTTGTGTTCTATGTAGCATCTTTAGAGTTTTCTCAATCAGCGACCACCTCCCTTACTTGACTTCTAATTAGACATAGAAACAATAGAATGCATAAGATTGAAGGAGAATCTCTCCCTTCTTATGACCACCAACAATTTTGTGAACCAATTTTTTGTTTAAAATGAACAAGAGACTTTCGTTGCCTATCTATATTCTTGGAGCAATGCATCTTCACTCTAAGAGTAGATATGCTTGCTTTGGAAGCCCCAGCACTGATCCAAACAGTGCAGGCCTATGTATGTGTTTATTGGAATTTGTGGCTAAATCTGAAAATCATGTCAGGAATTTTCCTAGGTTAGTAGGTTAAATGACAAAATCAGAATCCCATGCAATACACAGTGAAATTTGGGTCTCTATTTTATGACTTCTGATACTTCTATGCTTTGTATTTTCCAGCGATTCTGTTAATTTAATATTTAGATTACCGTGCCTACAATCATGTCTGATCTTACCAAAGCCACAAATATTGGATTAAATATTAAAGTGGCTATTTTTTCAGCTTTTCATTTTACACTACTTTTTCACTTTGTTACTTATAACCTATTGACCACACCCTTCACAAAGATTTCATTGTGCATTATTGTGACACTTTCTAAAATTTGAGAACTGACTTAACTAAAATGCACTAATTAAATTCTTAGCATGGTAAATAAATATAAACTAAGGATTTAACTTTGAATTGAGTTTTCTCCATGTATATTTTATACAAGCATCATTGGTCTTGAGCAGCGCTGAATGAAAAGCTGATAGTGATATTAATTTGTCACAAATGTTCACATAGACATAAAACTCTCCATTACCAAACACACAGCAAAATCATGTAGGTTCAAATAAAATCAATGGAAACATAAAATTATAAAATTCCCACTTCATTTTTTTTCCTTTTTAAAGCTGATACTTTAATCAAGAAAACTTGAGTGCTAAGCCGTCCTGTAATGCTGAGTGTTAAAGAGAAATTTAAAAATAGGGAGCATTTTTGAAAAATAAATGCATACAAATTTCCCCACGATCATGTGCTTATGTAGCGTTTTTCTTCCACCAATGAAGACACCCAGTGTGTCAGTTCACAGAGTGTATTTATTATAGCACCAACTCATGGTGAGATTCAGTTCCTCAAAGACACAGGCTGGTATGTGAGAGAAGTCACACAGAAAGAGTCAAATGAATATTTAGGCTGCCTGGCTCTTTCTCATCTACGTCTAAGCATCTCGCATCTCTCCCCACTTTGTTTAAAATTCTGAACTAATTCCTCAGTTAGTGTAATCTCCTGCATTGTTAATTTACCACTCTAGCTCTGTCAGGGTGGACCTGACAGATATGAACGCTCACTCAATAAGAATGAACCCTGTGATAAACCTGATACTTCCACTTACCCAGGTAAGAGTCTCACATGTACCAACATCCTCTGAGTGAACCAGTCCACTAGCCTCCTGTTTTTCTTCCTAAACAATTTACCCCACATTTCTAGAATTATTCTCTTTTCTATATGAGATTTGGCTTTTCAAAGATACAGATTGGTGTCAATTTCTTTAGTCTTGATTTTGTTGCCTATATTGAGTGATCGAGAATGAAAAACAAATCTAATTTGGGAGTTAATTGTTTCCACATATTTAAAGTCTCATAAGAATGTCTAAATATTGGGCCACAATACATACTGAAAGATATTTCTATGACCAGAATGAGGTAAGGTTCATTTTAGGCTGTTATCATGATGTGATTTGTGATCTGCTGAAGCAACCTAATACATAGAAGAGAACAAATGCCTTGATGAAGGCTGGATTCTTGACCCTTACTTTATACTCACCTTTGCAGATTCCTCACTTCTGTTCTTTATACATTTTTTGAGGTTTTCAAAGGATATTTGTCTTAATTCTATACAAAGTTTTGGAATTTGAATTATTAAAATTTGATTCTCCCTCTCATTCTTATCATTTCATCTTTCCTGAGATGGAGAATTCTAGGGGTTAGGTCCAAAGAATGTTTCCCCAGGTGATTTTGACTAGATTTTTTTTATTGTGTTGTGTTGTTAAATTGTACAGGATTAATAAAACTATTTTTTTCATTATTTGAATCTACTTCTACCAATCTAAAATCACACACCACATGGTGCATATAAAAATATAAGTATTAAATAATCAGACTTCACATACATATGTTAAATGTACATGCAAATTCTTATCTGAAATTTGCTAACTTCATAGACTAGAATCAAATCAAGACTAGCTAGCACAGTTAAAACCCATAAACCATGCAAACCATGTCAAAATTGTTTCTACAATCAGAGACTTACAGACTGTCAAATACTAGTGTCAGAGATTTTGATTTGTGCTTGGAATCCTCTCCTTTACCCCACAAATGCTCACATTCATATTCTCATTCTCAGTGATCTCAAAACGCAGCTGTTCTGCACAAAATGGGGAGAGAAGTTACCACCAAGAAAGCCTGCAGGAGTAACTACAAAGGCACTGATTACTTCTTTCTCAGAAAGCAGATTTCTTTGCATGGATTTTTCTCCAGGACCCCCCTTCCTCCAAATTGGGAAATGGGTATAAATCATGCAAATGCAATAGCATCATGTATCAGGCATCTCTCTAATTTCCAGGTTGTCATGCAGTCTTTAACCAAAGGTCTTAAAAGATTGGCTACATCCTCTCTAATAGTAGAGGCTCAAGCAGGGTGCCAGTGGCTAAGGGACTTTGTGGAGCCTTGGGCCAATTGGTTCCAGACGCTTACCAGGCAGTATTTGCAAAGCATACGGGGTCAGTTTAATAAATTGCTGACTGGAGCTACAATGGAAGCCATCTAATTGAGTTGATAGTCTATGACTGATTGATCGATTTTCAAGAATAGCCACCATTCTTTTCCCTGAGATTTGACACTTGTGCACAACTTTACAAACCAATCAGGTTTTATATCTCTGCTTGTCCCCTATAAAGTTGCAACATTTTCCACAGGTCTGTATTCACAGTTTCTTAAATATTAACTGCCTTTTACAGAAGTCCCTCCTTCACTGAGCTGGACAAAATATGTTCTACTTTCAAAAACAAAGCATTTGTACATATCTGGTTCTTGTTTGTTCACTAATTTTTAAGTTAACACTGAACAATATATCAAACAAATTGGACCATGTCCAGAACATGAAAAGTTAGGAGATTAATTTTGTTCTTTCTCTCTATTTATCATTCCATACTAATTTATTATAAATTTGTGGATATTAAAATTATCAAAATTATACCACTTAACCTCTTCCATTAAATGCCTTTATATTTTTCACTATTTTAAAATGTACTCCTTTAGTACCAAAACAACTTTAGTATTTTTCTAGAGAGATGAAATTTTTTAAATGCAATGTTTTCTCAGACATGCAATTCCTACATTTCAAATATTGAAAGTATTCCTGGGTAATTTGGAAAATCAGAAGGGAGATACTCCAATGAAATAAGTACATGTCCCAAGTAAAACCAGTCAACCTAAAGTTCTCCAGAAGATGTACATTTTGGCAAGACTAGTGAAATCTTCCTAATAGTGACTGATATTAAAACACATTTTCAGGAAAATGTCTATCTGGAGTCATCCATAAAACAAGCAGCTTCAGCTTCTAAGTATGTCTAGCAATTTGGATATTTTGTGGTAAAGCATATATCCTCTTTCTGAAAATGCAAAACCAGGCTCTCACTGATGACACCAATGAACTGAGCTTGTTGTAAAATATTTATGGTATAGAATTAAGACAAATAGCAGCATGCACAACTTGAATAGCAATTAATGACATGGAAATACTTCAAATTCTTGTTATATTTCACCACAGCCTATTTTACTAATGAAGATCTATTTAACATTTCCATGGTAATCACTAAGTGGGTAAGGGATTAAAAATAGCCAGGGGCTCACGAACACTGTGAATGCCCATGCTATATCTTTATTTCTGCTCCACCTAATAAAACATGCAAACTTCAGCATTAAGTATCCCTAACTAAAATCCATCCCATTTCATAACCAATTGCTTCCTCTATTTAGTTCTAGATTCAATTAGCATGCTTATAAAAGCTGAAAAAATGAGATACATACCAAATTTAAGTCCCCAGGGAAAGCTAAGTGCACAGGTGACTTGGGTCTGTCAGAGCCCTTTCTCAGGACTGGTCTTGGGGCAGTTCGGTAGGAGTGATCCAGCACCATAAGAAACAGACTTGTAGCTCAGTTCGGCTTTTCTTCAATTAAAGTGCATTATATCTGGATGGGAAAACTGTCGAATCCGAGATTCTTCAGCACTAGAGACCAGAGCATTTTTCGATGTTCTTTCTATTGGATAAAATGCCCTTTAAAGTTTGCTAGGAAGATGCTGTGGAGAAGACAGCTGCTTGCTGCCTTAAATCGACATTCGGAGAAAAGAGGGCATAGCTAATGGGTGGGGATGAGCGCACAGCCCCTCTCCTTCCAGGGCCAGCAGGGAAGAAATTGAATGATTTTACCCACTTTGCTACACAGATGACTACCAGACCTGAAGCAGTCACCAAGCTGGCTAAGGTAACTCATTTGATCATGTTCTGCAAAGACAAAAATAAATGGAAACAAAAATCAGTCACATCCTCTCTAAATGTCTTCTTCCAGCCCCAAAGAAGATGCTTTTTCCCGTTGCATACATACAGAAGGTTTGGAGAAGCCTAGCTTGTAGCATCATCCCTCCCCCATGACAACCAGCTTGCTCTGGCTGTGGTGTATATGTTCTCTCTCTCTCTCTCTCTCTCTCTCTCTCTCTCTCTCTCTCTCTCTCTCTCTCTCTCTCTCTCTCCCCCCCTCCTTCCCTCCCTCCCTCCCTCCCTTCCCCGGACTCCCTCCCTTCCTGCTTCTCTCTTCTCTCCAGCTGCCTTAGTCTGTTGATGCTGCTGCTGCTGATTAATCAGGGATTCTGGAACAAAGAACCTACCTTCTGAAATAAGCAGTAATCTCTCTCCTCTGCTTCTGCAATCCGCCTGCATTGAAGGGCAACGCTGCCAGCATACTAGCACCTTGGATAGTTCCCACACCCTAGGCCCTCTGCAAAGGGAGACAGAAAGACTGGAGAAACAGCAAGAAACCCGAAAGCTGCACCGATTTCGGCTCCCCGGGGGCTCCCATCCTCATTAAAGGCCTCCCATCCAAGCAACAGAACGCGTCTCTTTTATCTAACTGAGCTAAAGTCTGATATGTCAATAACAAAATCAAAAGAGGATAAAGAAACCTTTCCATTTATATCCACTATTTAGCTCTAAATCCATCCTTTTGAAAAAGAAAATTTAAATCCATCAGAATTATTGTTCTTGTATGGAGAATATTTAAGTTATGAGGCGTTCCTCCCAGTGGGGCTAATAAAAATGAGCAACAACTTAGACGGAACTCTCGGATCCCAGTTTAATGCCCTTATTTGATATCAATTTTGCCTCCACCCACCCTGCACAGCAGAGCCATGCACACAATTACTGCTGACGTACTTCAGGCTGCTGCTTTCGGAGAGGGGGGGAGGAGCCTTTTAACCTCATCAAAACAGCTTGATGCCACCTGCTCCCATGGCATGAGAACAAAACTAGCCCACTTGGAAAGAACGTGCACAGCGCACGTACACAGAACAAAGGTCTCCCTGGGACCGCAATGTTTTAACCAAAGTAAAATGCACAGTGATTATGGCATACGGACTTCTCACTCCTTCAGACTCCTGCAGACATGCTTTAAAGTCATTCTATTTCTTGCCTTTCCCAAAGAGCTTCTGGATTCTTTTCTTAATATTCCACTGAAGTTGTGTGTTTAATTTATGTTATGTGCTATGATTGACAGATGTGTATATACTTGTGTCCACACATTCACAATATATTTAAATACTTGTATATATATATATATATATATACTTATGTGTGTGTGTATAAACACACATATATATATGAGACAAATACAATTTTTCAAGCTTGCTTTTCCCCAGAGTAAATGATGAAAATAGATTTTAAAAATATGTTAAGTTTGTGTATGGTGTAACATGATAATTCCTGGGTCTTATTCTGCATAATGACGAGACAAGAAGAAAGATAAAGGAATGAAGGGAGAAGTAGGAAAGGATGATGAGAGGGAAGGGATAAATAAATGAGTACTCTGGTAAAACAAATAATAAGAAATCAGTTTATGCTTCATATGGGCTAAAAGGATTTTTGCATGAGAAAATGTGTCCACACTATTGCACAGACCTCTCTCTATTTTTTTCAAGTCACTCTCCCCCAGCAACTTTTATTGTAAATGGCTGCTGCTTGCGGGCTGCTCTCCTTCTAATTAAACATCTCGATTCATAAGTAATTCCATAAAATATTCTTATGTTCCAATAAACCATAAAAGCACTATTCTTGAGGTCACCTTCCTAATACTTAAATGACAAGTAGGACTGTGCTATGATTTCATATGTCTTGCTTTGTGAGTTTAACTTACAAGTATCTAGAGAGAAATAAAACCAACACATTATATTGCGGTGTATATCCTTAATATATATTTCTCTATGTAACTTGACATTCTCTAACATACATTTTATGGCTCACCATGGTTTTTCAGGTCTCTGCATATCTAGCTTTTGAATGGACCAGGATTCCAGTAAATGTAATGAGATGTCCTGGAAGACTAGATATATGCAAAATAGACAGGGGAGTATAGGTGGGGAAGGAAAAAAACCAGATCAGATGGGTCTTTGTCAAATATTTCCCCTCCCTTTCCCAGCCAGTCCCCCGTCTTGTGTTAAAACCTTAGCACATCTCAGTAAACAGACTCAAGTACCACTTACAACCTGGCAACAGAGCCCATACCGTAATCAAGAGGTTTGCTAATGAGTCATTATTTTTGGTAGTAAAGTGCTCTCATAAAAGTTGTCTTTCATCACAGAGCCAAAGTTGAAAAGTTGTCTTTTTTTTTTTAATAAGGAGATCATATGACAGATGTTTTGGGGAGTGGAAATATTTTCATCATGACTGATAATTTAAGTAGGTTTAGATGGATATACTTTGAACTATAGAGTGCAAAAAATTAAAAGAGATTAAATCCCTCTACGTGTATGGATAAACAGTACTCAGTCAAATGAAATGACTTGCCATGGGTACTGCCAGATAATCATGAGTAGAAATCAAGTAGAAACCAATGATTCTTATTCTCACAGTCTAGCACAGTGAGTTTGTCACTTTGACTCCATGCCAGAGAAAAATCCCCACACAATGATGTGTGTGTGTGTCTGTCTCTGTGTGTGTAATGGTTGATGATTGCCAAGCATAAAAGGAAAGGTTGGTTTTAATATCAAAAGAAGATAAGTAAGTGATAAACATAGCACATAGATCTTAAAAGTGTACATTTCCAGTGTTGGGAAATGTATGATATTGGCGGGCCCTTACTTCTTTCTTTTATATCTCCTTCTTTATTCCCTCCCTCCTCTCCTTCATTTTTTCTTCTTTTCTCTCTTCTGACTCTTCTTATCTCCCTTCCTTCCATTTCTTCTTCCACCTCTTTTCTTTCCTTTCTCCATTCTTTCCAATGTTTATTTACATCCTTTTTTCCCTGACCTTCCAAAATATGTTCCACCATTGCTCATATGCTCAATCCCACACGGCCTTCAATCTGCCACAGTGTACTCATCGGACAACTTTGTATCTGGAGATGTATTAGTGTGTAGGATTTTGTGTCACCTTTGAGGTTTGGTTCCTAGAACGATTTCTTCAAATGACAATGAGTAAAACAGAAATGACCTGTTGATAGTATTCAAATAATCTTAGATCCAAATGCAGCTTCATGTCAGGGAAATACACATCAAGAAAAATTAAATTGGAAAATCTTTATCAGGATAAAGATGTATAAAGAACCCAAATCTCAATGTTTAACTATGTGATGATTTTTTCCTATCTTTACAGAGTGGCTAAGTGTCTCTAGTATTTCTAGGAATCCAGATATTGGATGTCTTGTAAATGAAAATTTTCTAAAAGTTCTTGAGTCAGGGTAAAGTCACCTCTTTTTGTCATACTGCTAAAAGGATTTGGTGTTTTATGGGTTAAATAGATTACTTCAATAAACTCTGGCAGAGAGGAGAATTCTGGAAATGTGTCTTATACTATAAACCAGCCAGATAGCTAGAATATATTTATGTGTCAGAGTGGCATAAATGATAAAACTAATAACTGGCATAAAACAATCTAGCTGCCTAAAATTTATCTCCAATCATTCTCTGAAGTTTTGTCATAGTCTTTAGCAAGCCCTTTTTAGTATTTTTGTGTGGTTTGTGTTCCTTCTCTTATTCATTTCAATCAGTTTAGGAAGATAAAACCCTGTTATAACAAAGTTATTACACTAAATCCAAAGCTAATATTTTCCCCAGCCATTAAGTTGTCTAAGCCAACCAGAACCAGCAGGAGAAGAAAGTTTTGAGAGAATAAGAACCATTTCCCCTTCTTTATTTTGTCTGTAAAAACTTAGATGTCAGCAGAAGTCAGAATGATGACCCATATAGGAGCTGGTGAGCTGTGTGTGGTACAGGTACTGTCCAACCCAGGTACTTGATGACTACATAATGACTAATAGTGTAATAATACTCACAAAACTACACTTACAGCATCTGGGGACACACTGATATTCTGCGGTATATTCACATGGTAAGACAGGTAAAAAGATAACAGAAACAGACACCACTGCTTCGTTTGAACAAATGGTTATGCTTTAGTGAAGGTTTATAAATAGAGATGTTTTCATCTCTATTTTCAGAGTTTTAAAATTTCTAATAAAAAGACACCATGTGACCAGTGAAGCAGACACCTGTATTCCAACCCTCCAAATTCTCTCTTCAAATGGGTAATGTCTCCTCCAGATTTCTTGCCCTTCAAAGCCTGCTCTAACTCACTACAGTGAAAAAATGTGTAATTGCTGTATGCTTTATGAAATATCCAGTGAATGATTAAAATTACAGTCATGAGAGTTTTGTCATACACTGCAGAACATAGACTGCCTGATTCTTCACGTGTGCCCCTGTAAAACTTCTCAAGGAATGCCATTTTGCTGTCTATCCCTAGAGTCCCAGCACAGTGACTATATCCCACCACAGCTGAAGATTTGCTGAATGGAGACAAAACCCCAAGCCTCAACAGATGGCATATTCTGCACACAAGTACAAAATTCAAAGCACCTATGTGATGAACATAAAAAGATCATCTTAAGGGTGAATTTATAAATGAATATTTTAAAATAAAAGTAATAAATCAAACCCTAAATGCTTAAGGAAAATCCACACTTTTCCACCAGAAAATTCAAAGACTTCCAATATGAAATTAACTAGAAACGATAAAGGACTACACATGAATAGTTGCTAGTGTACAAACATGTGGCTTCTATTTAAAGAGGACACTAATGTTCTTTTGAAATACTCTGTTAGGGATGAAGTTTGCAAGAAAATACCACACTCTGTATGCCGCACACATTTCTAGTTCTCAAGGCCAAGGTGAAGGTGCTGGTAGACATTTCTCCTCATGAGGACCCTTTCTAGCTTGCTGAGAAGAAGGGGCTGGTATCTCTTCCTCTTCATATTAATCAACAAATCAAGTTTCTCAGGTCCTTACTCTCTCAACATTATCTAAACCTAATTACATCTAAAAAACTTAGTACCCAAGTATCATTGCCTGTGGGAATAGATAGATAGATAGATAGATAGATAGATAGATAGATAGATAGATAGATAGATAGATAGATAGGGAGGTGCAGTGTATAATGGAGGTATGAAGGCACTATTGTGGAGATAGAGGTGCCTCTTCTGCAATAGGTAGAATCAATTTTATAAAGTTATGTTTTTATAAATTCATTATAGTCAAAGTGACTTAAATTTGAATAAAATTGATAATGAGGGAATTTGATAGCTATTGGCACATAAGTCCTTAACTGACTATTAAAATACCTATAAAACTACATTGATTTACTTGTACAGGGTAAGACTGTAAATCAATAGAAGAGGTTAAAAAGTCTAAGAAAAGCATGATAGGTGTTATATTACACAACAAGCATGCATTTTAAGAATGAAACTAAACAGAGAAATGCAAATGGATTCATATATATAGATGCTTCCTAATTCATGTTATAAAAATGAATCTAGACATTTGTAACTCAAAGTGTAGTATATACAAAACCTCCCTGTGAATATTATTTGGGGTCTTCTTAAATATAGAGTGGTCTATGTCACTTCACAGACTCTTTAGTCAGTTTGGGATGCTATAAATAGATCCCATAGAATTAACACCATAGATTGACTGTTTTAAACAACAGAAAGTGATTTCTCCAAGTTTCAGAGAATAGGGGCCAGATATCAGGTTGCCAATAATGTCAGGCTCAGACAATGGCACTCTTCATTGTACTCATATAAGGGAAGAGGTGACTATGGAGAGGAAGAGACAAAAAGATGACATACAGGCAGGCTGATAGGCAGGCAGATAAACAGATATATGATAGATGTTAGATAGATGATAGGTAGATGATAAATAGATTCATGGTTGATAAATAGTGTGCAGATTCATGATGAGGATAATTGATAGACATTTATAGTTGATATATTCAAGATAGATAATAGAAAGAAAAGACAGAGGGAAATAAAGAGAAAAAGAAAGGAAGGAGGGAAAGAAGGAAAGAAAGAAAACCTAGAAATGGTCGATCAAATTATAACATAAAAGACAAAAAAACCTGAATGAAAATCAAGAAAAATAATCCATAAATATTCAATACAATTAAGGAAGAAATATTACAGGGTAAATTTAAGTAAAACCTGTGAAATTATTTGTAGTACAATATATATGAGATCTACCAGTTATACATGTCTATAATATCTTTAAAAATCATTATATACATACAACAAGCAATCCTTGAAGTAGTAGACAATATAAGTACCAGAAATGCATCAATCATTAAATAAGAAAATAAGATGGGAAATAAGTAGAGGAAATGATGATTAATTTTAATAAGACTAAAAAGTAAATTAAATCAGCAATGAGTCAGGTTTTAATAACTGTCATACTGATGTAGAGGAGGAAGAATGGACAGTTATGTGAGCATACTCCGTTAAAACGCACGTCAATCTGATAGCGTTTTACTGTTGCAGTGGGCACAGCCAGTAAAGTATTACTTCTACTTTAAGTATGAAATAAGTGCAACGCTCTATGGTTAAGGCATTTCATGTTTAATAATAGCAGCAGTTTGAAAGCTTTCTGCTTATATATCCTAGAAAATGTAAAGTTTAATGGTTCCCAACACCTATAAAAATACCTTTGTTTCCCTGAATTACGAGGAGTGGGGCATGGGCACTGTCCTTACAAATGCCATATTACTGAACTGCTTCCCTTATCCATATTCATGTTGCAATGCACAAGACATGGAGCCTCTACTTGCCTTGGCAGTGATAAGAGCATAAAACCTGTTTATTATAAAGATTAGTAAAATTTTCATTCCAGTATATCATGCACATTGGCTGTATTCAATCTCATTACCTTCTCTCATGCCTCCCTCCAAACAGCACCCTCCTCTCTAACACATTTCATAACAGTAACAGGAAGCATAATGGAAAAGACAGCTAATATTAAATATGTCTTTGACAAGTTACCATTTGGTTATGTTACAAAATTCAAACAGCGTTTTTCTTTCATTATCTCACTTGAAATATTACTTTACCTAATCTTCTATAACCTACCATTTTTGGTTTTCCTTTTATTTCAGAGCTCTCCTATTTTTGATATTTTTGTCTTTTTTAAAATTTTTGAGTTCTAAATTTGGGAAGCCCCAGATCTCACTCCAAGTCTTTATATTCTGATTCCGACTTCTCTTCCTGATTTTCTATTCTGAAAAAGAAAACCAACACAGTCACTCATCATACCAACCACACTAATTTTTCAAAAATACATTTTACCATTTGTTTATATGTATTGATTGTCTTATTTATGGTTTCTATTGCTGTGAAGAGACATCATGACCACAGCAAATTGTTTGAAGCAAAACATTAAATTGGGGTGGCTTTACATTTTCAATAGTCTATTATCATCATGGCAGGACATGGTGGTGTGCACGCAGATGTGGTGCTGGAGAAGGAAATGATAATTCTCTGTCCTGATCTGAGGAAAACAGGAAGTGAACTGAATCACTGGACATGGCTTGAACATACATGAAACCTCAGAGTCCACCTCCACAGTTACATACTTTTTCCAGCAGGGCTGTATGTATTCCAACAAAGCTACACCTCCTAATGGTGCCATACCCTATGAGCTTATGTAGGCAATTATATTCAAGCTACCACATTCACTGTAAGTTTTATAGTTATTTTTACTTTTGAAATTTTTTTCTAAGACGGAAGCCCCATGGAGACAGGAGATTTGCATGCATTTGCTTCCTTTGCATCCCTGTTCACACTTCAATACCTATGGATAGGAGACATTAAACAAAGTAATTGAAAAACTAATTTCTATGAAAAATAACATACCAGTACATCACATATAATAATAACAGTAATTATGTACAAGAATAACATTCATGATAACAACACTGTCAGCAAACACATTTGCAATGTTCACCGTGTGCTGTACTTCCATTAACTCACCCATTCCATAACCATACTGATCTCATGAGATGGGCACTCTAATTCCTCTCATTTTACAAATTGGAATCTTGAGGCAAAGAGAATTAAATTGATTTACTTGAGGTTATACAACTATTATATTAACAAGGAAATGTTTAATGCAGAAAAATGGTAAGGCCTAATTTTTTAATACTGGGTAGTGGTATATTTATATTTCTTTAAAATAGATTTAGAAGTTGTTTCAATTTTTACAAGTATATACTAGTTTTAAATAATTTGATAAGGCAAATTGAAACAAAATGCAAAATTCTAACTTCCACAGTGTCCCCCTGAAACTATCCTCTTTGGAAACTAGATTTTCTCTTATTTCTGCAGTGAGAAGGCTGGAATAGGAGGTTTTGTAGGATGGGAAACTTACATTGTGTTATTGAGCTGGCATTGTCTGCATTAAAGAGGGAACTCAGGTAAGCCTGGGCACACTGATCATATAGAATCATAGAGATAACTTCAAAGTTAAAGAAGATGACTTCAAGTGAAAACACAACTTGTCTAAGGAAAATATTGATAACTCAGTTCAGCCTCTGCCCAGCTGGTGAAAGGTTTGGTTTTCTATATCAGTTTTACATGATACAGAGTGGCCTCTTGGCCTCCCTTTCAACTTCTGCAGCATCAAATCCTCTGAATATCTCAGGAGAATGGGGACATTGTAGTATTGCTTGCATTCACACAGAGTGAGAAAGTATTTGAAAACATCCATCAGTAATTAAAGAGACGGAAGAACCAGTGAAAACTGGAGTGTACAACAGAGTCCTTGAAAGTCTTGTTTCTTTACCTCACTTAGATCATTTCATCTAATTATAGTTATCAGAGGGAAGTTTAAGGCACATGAATGAGACTATGGACGGTTGTTCATTGAATCAAGACTGGAATCCTCAGCACATTCATGAAACATGACCATAAACTGAATCTAGGTTAGAATGCAACATATACTTGGACAGAGTTTCAAAGTCCTCAGATTCACTTGCTCCCTCAATGCCATTGCCTTCACTCTAAAGAGTTCGCATTGAGGGCTGTATAGTTCCACTGTAGTCTCGGTCTACAGAAATTCGAGCAATTGTTTGCCTCCTGTGTGGTTCAGCTTCCTCACTGGTACAGATGTAATAGTATCTGCCAGATAGTGCTATGAAAATTAAATAATTGAGAATCTCCAAAACAAACATGAGCTCTTATAACCCCAGTTTATTATCTTTCATGCATTCTATTATATATCATTGACTTGATAATACACTTAATGGTGTGTTTATTGTCTGTTTCTGCGATTATAATAAAATTCTAGGGAGAAGGCAGCTCTATTTCAGGAGCTAAGAATGACAGGCATCAGCAAGTGTCACTTAAAAAAATGTAAAAGGGGAGCAACAGACCTCCTTCCTCCCAATTATCCTCTTCCCTTCTTCCCCTCTCCTCCTCTCTCTTCACTCCTCCTCTATACTTTTCCTATTGCTACCAACCACGGTTTTTAATGACTCAAACAGTATAGCAGAAGAAGGAATATATTTGAGAAAACATTTTTTTGGTAGAAGAATCACACACGGACATATAATGCGCAGGTCTTGACTGAGGTAAATGGAATACAGAAGGCGACATCTTCATGCCCATTACATGGACCAAGTGGACTAAAAACAGGTTGCATTTTGAGACCTCTGCTAAATTTTCAGCAATACACTGATACTAGAATGAGTTATTTCAATAAATTTATATTTGTAATCCATGATAGTAAAGTAAGAGTTATAGCCTACTCTGACTGTATCAAAAGACAACAGTCTTATCAAAATAATAGGTACATTGCATTAAAGGCATCATATTACATTACATAGCACAACTATGTAGAAAAGCATTTAAAATTAAATTTTAAATGATTTCTAAATTGAATCTATGGAAATTTCACGTCAACCACCCCAATTCTGCTCACCTCCAATCTTACATGTCCCCCCTCCTCCTTAGAGAGGCCCTCGAATAAAAATTTTTGAAAAAAAAAATCAAACCAAAACAAAAACACAAAAAGCAAAACAAAAATCTTGTCTACTTCCAATATCCAGGAGCATAACTATATGTTTTTCTTTGGGTTCACCTTCTTATTTAGCTTCTCTAGGATCATGAATTATAGGCTCAATGTCCTATATTTATGGCTAAAAACCAATTATGAGTGAGTACATCCCATGTAAAACTGGACTCTCTGAATATGGTGGACAATGAGGGCTGCTGAGAAGCCAAGGACAATGATACTGGGTTTTGATCCTACTGCATGCACTGGCTTTGTGGGAGCCTAGCCTGTTTGGATGCTCACCTGCCTAGACCTGGATGGAGGGGGGAGGACCTTGGACTGCCTACAGGGCAGAGAACCCTGACTGCTCTTTGGACTGGAGGAGGAGGGGAGTGGGGCATGGGGAGTAGGGGGAGGGGGAGGGAAAAGAGAGGAGGGGAGGAGGCAGAAATTTTTAATAAATAAATAAAAAAAAGCAAAACAAAAAACCGAAATAACAAAACCCAAACCAAAACAACAACAAACTTCTTCACTCTCTCCTCTTTCCATCTTTTCAATATCTCTTCATTCGCCCCGATGGCATTGGGAACTGTGGTGTGTTTAAAAGTATACCTGTTTGTCCTATCAGCTTTACTTGCAAATGTTCATTGCAATGAGTCACTGGTCTGGTTCAAGGTCTCTGCCTTCTGGTACACCATCATCACTGAACTTCTCTTGGGACATCCTGCAGCTTCTCCAAGTCTTTCCACAGGGTCCTGCATGAGCTCCAACAGTTCCTGGATGGGGTAGATATTAGGGTGCTCCAAACTCAGGCTGTGGGTATAGGTGGTGGTTATGTTGGTCAATACAGGCCACTAGGGTCATCTGCCCCTCTCAGGCAAGAGACAGAGCCAGCTCCCCTATGCCCATGCTATCAGCATCAGGCCATGGTGAAGAACAGGACCATCTCTCCTTAGTATGTGTATGGAGGGTTGGGGAATGGTCTCCCTTGATAGTCAGGGCCAGTTCTCTCGCTTTGGCATCCAGTGAGGGGCTGGGCCAGCTATCCCAAGAACTAGCAAAAGGCAGAGCAGTCTCAACATCACACATGTTTACCATGGGTGGCCTCATGAGGGGACACGGGCCAAAAAGATGGCCCAGACATTAAAGGCTAGACTCACAACCAAAAATAAAATCAATTTTTAAATATCTATTTTGTATATAATAAAGGAACATGTAAAGTGTGATTTAAATGATGTATGAACAATAATGATGTTAGAATCCATTGTTGGACTCCTGTGTGGCGTTCTTCCTCCTGCTAGGCCCCCATGGGACAGGTTGAGATGGGATATGGCTAGTTTTGGAGCTCTTCATCTACGAAAGAGAATTTTGTGCTAGAATGTGTTTCTAGGTATGTTCTTCTGGAAAATCACTTAGTGAACAGTTGCTGCAAAGTGTATGGAACTGGCCTGAGAGGGAATAGGTTTCACAGAATTCTAGTTCCCCTGGATCCCTGTTGGTTGAGTTACCATCTGAAACTGTTTTCAACTCACTAATGGTGCATTTAAAATAAGACAACCAACAGGAAAATATAAAACGGTACTACGAAGATTCAACTTCATTAAATTCCTAATTGCAACCTGGGAAATACGTAAATTTACAAATATATACACACCGAAGCATACGTGTGTATAAAATAATCAATGCATTGTCATAATTCTAATTTTTACCAGTTTGTAAACTTCATCAACTTGAAGTTGGGTAAAAAGTATTTATGTCTTTAACATGATTATGTCTGTGTCTTTGTGTGTGTGTGTGTTTGTGTGTGTGTGTGTGTGTGTGTGTGTGTGTGTAAGAGGAGAGAGAGAGAAGCAGAGCGGGGAGGGGAGAGGAGAAGGGAGAAAGAAGACATGCTTCAGCCGGGCGGTGGTGGCGCACGCCTTTAATCCCAGCACTTGGGAGGCAGAGGCAGGCTGATCTCTGTGAGTTCGAGACCAGCCTGGTCTACAAGAGCTAGTTCCAGGACAGGCTCCAAAACCACAGAGAAACCCTGTCTCGAAAAACCAAAAAAAAAAAAAAAAAAAAAGACATGCTTTGTTTTTGGTTTTTTTTTTTATTTTATTATTATTATTATTTATTTTTATTCTTTTTTAATTAAAATTTCCACCTGATCCCCGTTTCCCATTTCCCTCCCCCTCCTCCCACATATTGCCCCCTCCCCCCATCCCCACTCCTCTTCTCCTCCCCCCACTCCATTCCCACTCCCTCTCGATACTGAAGAGCAGTCCAAATTTCCTGCCCTGTGGGAAGACCAAGGTCCTCCCACTTCTATCTAGGTCCAGGAAGGTGAGCATCCAAACAGGCTAATCTCCCACAAAGCCAGTTCATGTTTTAGAATCGAAACCTAGTGCCATTGTCCTTGGCTTCTCATCAGCCTTCATTGTCCGCCAAGTTCAGAGAGTCCGATTTCATCCCATGCTTATTCAGTCCCAGTCCAGCTGGCCTTGGTGGGCTCCCAGTAGATCAGTTCCACTGTCACAGTGGGTGGGTGCACCCCTCGTGGTCCTGACTTCCTTGCTCATGTTCTCCCTCCTTCTGTTCCTCATTTGGACCTTAAGAGCTCAGACCGTTGCTCCAAATTGAGTCTCTGTCTCTATCTCGATCTATCGCCAGATGAAGGTTCTAAGGTGATATGTAAGATATTCATCAGTATAGGATAGGGTCATTTCAGGTTTCCTCTCCTCAGTTGCCCAAGGTATCAGCTGGGGACATCCCTGGACACCTGCGAGCCCCTCTAGAGTCAAGCAAGTCTCTTGCCAACCCTAAGATGGCTCCCTTAGTTAGGATATATACTTCTCTGCTCCTGTATCCACTTTTCCTATATCCCAACCATCCCAATCCCCCAAGCTCCTCCCATCCTCCCCTTCTCACATTTCTCACCCCATTTCCTCTTAGCCCCATGCCACCTCACCCGCAAGTTCCCAGTTTTTGCCCGGCAATCTTGTCTACTTCCCCTACCCAGGCGGATGACTATATGATTTTCTTTGGGTTCACTTTCTTATTTAGCTTCTCTAGGATCACAAATTATATGCTCAATGTCCTTATTTATGGCTAGAAACCAATTATGAGTGAGTACATCCCATGTTCCTCTTTTTGGGTCTGGGATACCTCACTCAGGATAGTGTTTTCTATTTCCATCATGCTTTGTGTGGGTGTTACTGTCAAAGCATGACTGCAAAGGTCAGAGGACACTTTTGTGTCCAGTTTTCTCCTCTTCCCTTCGTAAGGGTTCCAAGTATGGAACTCAAGTCATCAGGTTTGAGCAGCAATCACATTTCCTCATTTAATAATCATTCTGAGTTTTATTAAATGGATTTTGTGAGGGGAACACATTGTAGCCATCCTAATAGTGAATTGAAAATACAGGACCTATGTATTAGAACTGTTATATGTCACCATAGTTATTCTAAATGGAGACTGTTAAATAAAATACTTAAACCGTTATCTATAATAATTGTCTAAATGTTTTTAAAGACAACATACAAATGGTAGGTTCTTATAATAAGTAGAAACCAAAATCCAAGTATATAATATAAGAGGCCAGTTCTGTGTTCCCAAAGTCAATCATTCTTGTCACAGAGTCTTTCTTGATTTATAAATCAGACAACTTCATGGTAGAAACCAGCACTAAGTCAACTTGAAGAGATAAAGCTGTGCTACTGAAAAATACTGTTGTAGACTGAGTCCAGGCTAAAACATAGCTCTCATGATAAAGGGAATAAGACAGATTTTATTCTGGTGTCAAATATGAGTGACTGTCGCTTGGATGAATAAGCTCAGGTTACGCTAAATATTATATTCCAGTGTGGTAACACTTTCATGAAGGTTTTACAAGAATAGAATAAAGAAAGTCATAATTCAAGATACTTTTATTATGTGGGTGTGAATATGAAGCCAGTAGGTTAAAGCAAAGTATAGACATCTCTAATGCATGTATTAAATGATACCTGATGACATTCTCAGCCTTTGAGTTGTTACCAGCTAGAAATCTGTTAGTACATTTATCCATTAACATATTTTATTTAATATTTATATATGCACATCATGGTTTTTGAACAAATATACTCCCCATCCCCCCTGTCCAGTTCCCATCAATCCCTTCTACCACGTCCTCTCCAAATCTAATGTATTCTTATTTTTAAATTGTTATAGAACCACTGTCTCATTTTATCGCTGCATGTGCATGCAAGTGTAGGACCATCTACTGGAGCATGCTAGTGTCTCAGGGCCAGAACCCTGAAGATAACTGACTCAGGTTTCTAAAGGACTTACCGATAGTTCCAAGGCTAGATGTCCTTCAGATACTGAAGTTAGCAAAAAATATTTAAGACTGCCCAAAATAATTTGGCTCTGGACCTGAAACATTTCATCTTTCTTCACTTACAAAAATCCTAATGAAGTCATAAGTTCTATATAGTCTTTAGTAGAGATCCAGCTTCTTTTCTGGGAAGCTCATTTCATAATTCCTTTATCGTTCATTGATGGTCTGAACAATCAATGGTAAGAGGGCTGGGGTGGGTGCACATCAGAGAGAACTAAGTACAAGGCTCAGGTGCAGAAAGCAAAGCTTTGAATGCATAATTGCTCTCTCTCTCTCTCTCTCTCTCTCTCTCTCTCTCTCCTCTCATTATGACTTGAATTCCTTTCAGTGTAGACTAAATGAAAAGTCTCTGGACATAGAAGCACATTTCAGTCTATACCTTTAAATGATCATGGTCATGGTCCTTGCTACTAAAAGGAACTGCCCATTTTTTTGACTTCAAGAAAGAAAGGAGAAATCACAACCTGAGGTTTGCATGAATCATCACTACCCAAATCTTACCAGTCAGAATTTAGACTCATGGTCAAATTTAGCTGCACAAGAGACTTAAAAAGTTGTCTTAAGCAGGACAGCCATACATTTGAAGAGCCCTATGAATTTCAAAGAACCACTAACGCTAGACAATTACTGCAGAACAGACATGATAGGGATAATTCTGGTGCTGATAGATTGCAGCAACCAAAGTAGAAACAGAAGGACCAAAACTGAGTGGGTTTCAAAAGAAGACAGAGAACATTAGAAGACATGCTGTCAAGAAAAGAAGCGATTTTGTTATTACAAATAATGCTTTTACTTTCAAATCTTTTTTAATTAGCTGGATAATTAAAATAACCAGGACCCTTTCTGTTCTGTTCTCTTAAATGTTTTTTTATTTTACTTCAAAAGACTAAGCAGTGTCCTTTTCAGGCAAACCATCAGTTTATTTACATTCAGAGAAAACTTTGTTCTCTTGATTAAAAACACAGACAAGCAAACAAATAAAACCTTGAGTTCTAAAAATGGGTCAGCTGTTAAGGGTTAAGAGGTAATAGCATTTACAGCTCTTACAGGAGACCCAGGTTGAGCTTCCAACACCCATGTCTTCTGGCTCACACCCACTTGTACCTGCAGCCCCAGGAGTAACTCAGACTTCTGGTCTCTTTGAGGGCCTTCACTCATGTACCCATAAGCACACCTTACCTCATAAATATACACAATTAAAAATTTAAGAATAGCCTCTTATCCAGGAGGTGGTGATGAGGCACTCAGGAGGCAGAGATAGGCAGATCACTGAGTTCAAGTCTACCTTGGTCTGCAGAGCGAGTTCCAAGACAGCCAGGACTGCACAGAGAAACCTTGACTCAAAGGAACCCAACAAATAAACAAAGAAATAAAATAACTTCTTAAAACACCTGATTTTTTTTCAAAATGTCTGCTTACTCAATTAAACAGAATGTGTACTTATCCTCAACAAGGTGAAAAGCAGGGCATTTGACAGAGAAAAAGTTTCAGGAACAAATGTTGAGAGGAAGTTTTGCCTATGAAGCTGTGTTGACTGCTTTCTTCTACACACCTGAGTCTTTCAAACATGCCCAACCTTCTCCTCTTTGTAATCACTGCCCCATTCCACACTCAAGCCAAAAGAAGTCCCCTTCAGGGTTTCTAAAGGTAAAGATAGTCCAGGGGCTAACTAGGTTTTTGGTTGCTATGAAGAAATAGTGACTAAAACCAACTCAGGAAGGACAGGGTTTGTTCTGCTTACAACTAACAGTTCGCCATGCAAGGAAGCCAAGGAAGAGGCCCAAATAGGAACCTGGAGGAACTGAAGCAGAGACCACAGATGAAGGATCTGTCTAGGGTTGGCATCAATCAAACTGGACAAGGCTTTCCCACATCAATCATTAATTAAGAAAATGTCCCCAACCATCATTCCCAACAGGCCAGTCCACTGAGATTCCCTCTTTCCAGAAAATTTTAGTTTGTGTCCTGTTGACCAAAAACTACCCAAGGTACCCTCACAATGCTTGTCAATAGAGATGCCTCCTTAATGTGGTGCCAAAGATACTTTGTAACAGAGACTTTTTTTTATTATGTCCTCCTAAATATCTTTGCATTTTAAATCTGATGAACAATCCTTGGTTTCACCTCCTACCAAAATATCTATTGTATATTTTAACTGGGAGAGGATGGCTGCCATGTAGCTAAATTGGAAGCCTGGGTATTTTTAGTGCTTGGTGAAAAGACTTACATAAAGAACAGCTCTATTCAGTCTACTGGGATCTTCTTATGTAAAAGGCCTGGCATGAGCGTAAGGTATTATTACGACTCTAAAAGCTCCTCACTCTGTAATCATAAGAAAGGCAGTACTCTGGAGAACACCATGCAGTTGCATGGCAACTGAATCCTTGTGGAGTTAGTTACCATGCAGCGGAGATCTTGTGAGTGTTTCAAATCATCCCAGCCAAAAAGAACACCTAGACATGAGCAGATAAACACTCACCTGTGGCGCAAGGACACCTTTTCCTGGTAAATGAATAGGACTGAAGATGAAGATGTAGCTAGTTCCTGTGATGTTCCTGAGTGATGGTTACCAGGGCTTGGTTTGACAAGTTTCAGCTCCTATTTTTTTTCTCACTGTGAAAATGAGAACACATGCGTATGATTGCTAGCAACACTGGGATGTCCACAGGCATGACGTGTGTCAATTCAAGATGATTCTGGAAATGGAAACGCAATCCACTGACCTGTAACATTTGTCTGACACCTCAAGATTCATTCTTGTTAAAAAAGTAAAACTCACATATGCTTTATATTGGGCAATTATTATGTTTTATTTGTCTGCATTGTTTCTCTCTTTTCAAAAATTAATAGCAGTTTTATTTAAATGCAATGCCCAATCTGTGTTAAGGAAGGCTAAGTTACTGATACACAGTGAGTTTTTATATGCTTTTACCACAGTAACACCAAGACTACAATAGACTTAAGCAAATTGACAAAGAGACTCCTTCCTAGATTCTTTCAGAAATTTAGGAAGAAAGGACCCTCTCTGCTGCTCTGGCTTAGTGGAATCTAACCAGAATATGGTGGCTACCTTTGTAGATTGTAAGATTGTAGTTGGAATATTTTATATATATATATATATATATATATATATATACATATGTGTGTGTATACACATATATATATACACTCTTTTGGAACTTTTTCTCTTTGGGGGCCCACTACTCAGTCCCAAATCAATCACACTGAGTCTTATTTCTACTTATGAATGCCCAATCTTAGCTTGGCTTATTTCTAGCCAGTTTTTGATAACTTAAATTATCCCATCTACCTTTTGCCTCTGGGTTTTTATCTTTATTCTATATATTATATATACTTTTTTTTTTTTTTGGTTTTTTGAGACAGGGTTTCTCTGTAGCTTTTGGAGCCTGTCCTGGAACTAGCTCTTGTAGACCAGGCTGGCCTCAAACTTACAGAGATACACCTGCCTCTGCTTCCTGAGTGCTGGGATTAAAGGCGTGCGCCACTACTGCCCAGCCTTATATATTATATACACCTTCCTTTAGTTCTTACTCCATGACTTGTTGTGTAGCTGGAAACTGTCTACTCATGTCCTCCTCTCTGTCTTTTCTCGCTCCTCAATCTTCTCCTCTCAGATTTCTCCTCCTGTTTATTCCCTCTCCCTGCCAGCCCTGCCTTTCCTTTCTACTGCCTTATTATAGACTGTTCAGTTCTTTATTAGACCAATCAGGTGTTTTAGATAGGCAAAGTAACACAGTTTCACAGAGTTAAGTATATATAACATAAAAGAAGGCAATGCATCTTTGCTTCATTAAACAAATGTTCCACATCATAAACAAATGCAACACATCTTAGAATAACATTTCACAACAGTAGATGAAGAACTGACCACGAGGTCCTGCCTCAAGAAGCAAGTATCCAGGGCACTTTCCAAAATTACTCTGTTTGGAAAGAAGTTCAGACAACCCCTGCATCAGATTTGCTTTGTCCTGAATGAAAAGGCAGCCATGGAAGTGAAAAACCCCTCAAAGCCAACCAAGACTAGTCAGCCATAGCCCAAACAACGGAAGAACCCCCATTGCAAGATGAGGATATGGAAGATTTTGAAGACCAGAGAAAAGTCTCCATCTGTCCCACCAGAATATTCCCAATGAACTTAGCCAGGCCTGGTGGAGCAGCTCTGTGGTCTCAGCTACTTGCCAAGCTGAAGTAGGAATCCAAGTTTGAGAAGAGCCTGGAAATGTTAACAAGGCCTGTCTCATCATCAAACAGAGGAACAAGGGAGAATGGTGAAAGGTGGGGCTACAGCTCTGTGAGATAGCACTTACTTAGTATGCATGAGGGCTAAGGGTCACTCCTCAGTACCACAATGGAAGAACCAAAGATTTAGAGGTCTCCATGGGAAGTAAGCAGGATGTACTAGCGTACAGCAACACAGCCCTGGCAGGGATAATATCAGTTACTCAGAGTCTCTTCTCTTTAGGCCACTTGTTCTTAGGCTCTGTTCATATCAAGACATGCCAGGCCGCCTTTAATAAATTCTGAGGTATTTCCATCATATGTGTCCCTTCAGCACAGCAACAAGGCTGGGTTGTTTAGGCCTTTACTACTTAAGGAGCGCTGAACGCCACCATGATTCTATGACAGGACTGAGCCTCCCTCAATCTGTTCCCATGAAGCATACTTCTCTCCTCGCCTCTTTTCTAAGATAACTGGCATCATCAAGGGCCTTTAAGGACATCCTGGGAAGTTATCTGCATAAAGCTTTTCTCTACCATGCAAAACTCCTCTGCAGTCATAAAACTGAAAGCGCAAAGAAAACATGTTTGGAAAAGGAATAAGATAAGTGAAAAATTAGAAAAAGTATAAAAAAATCAAATTGCTATCTTGTGTTGTTTCTACAAAATAGCTAATATCATTGGATTGTCACAACAGTGATGATGATGGGCAAAATATTTAAACATTCTCAGCTAATAAAGATCTTCCTATGTCAGTCCCAATTCAATGGTGTGCACACTGCAAAGGCAATCCCAAACAATTGTCCTTATTGATCGGTCAGCTACAAACACTCAAATTTGAATATAGTATGCATATCAACTTAGTGGCCACTTGAAAATGCAACACACACAACATTAATAAGTTTTATTTATTCTAAAGTATTCTCAGTAATTAAGTGTTGTATGAAGATAGTGGACATCAATACAAAACTTTCCATGAGTTTGTCCCCTACTCAGGAGCTCTACAGTGCAGTTTGATTGCCTTCGTTCTTCATTGTTTCCTCAGGACACTCACAGCACCATGAGTACAGAGACTGACATTAATCACATTTTAAGAGAAATAAACAAAATGAGTCAGCCACTCATTTATGTTTGGCAATGTATTAGTTTCATCCAGAACAGAGGAAAGCAGTTTACAGGAATCAAAATCTCTGAATACTTTCCTTGCTTCCACTTCTCTCTAATGACTTCAATTGGAGGAAGGGGGCATTTACATATCACTTGGTCTTGATACTGTCATTTTTTTTTTTTAGCTTTTTAGATCACTCACGCAATCTCCAATAAACACTGGATTGATGCTTAATACTGAATCTAGAGTGAACAAGACCTCAGAAATCTGTTGACACTGGGGATGGAAACTCGGAGTGAATGTGACCCTACAAAGTTGCAAGGACAAATAAGAACAATCATAGTATTTGTTGCCCCGAGGTCATCAGCAGAGGCAAGGCTTGTGTGGGGCCTTAAAACTGAACAGACTTGTTGGAACTTGATGAGAGCTGTACACAGCTGATGGGGAGGCATCACCATGATATCATGTTTGTTCAGTCCCAAACCTCTATAATGACAGTGCCACTGATAATGTTCTAGCGTCAGTCTGGGTTCAGCTCAAGCCAGGACTCAGAGGACTTCTGGCAGATAGATGACTGCTAGTTCTTAGCATTCTCCAGAAACCTATGAAGCGGTGTGTCTGCTCAGAAACGTTACTTCTGTTATTGTCCCTTACTTCCAGCAAACGGGGAACCTAGATATATATCAAAGTCCCACACTAACCTCCAGGCCATTAGGTCCCTGTTAACAACTACCTGAAATGCCTGTCAAAGTCGCCAGTTCTTGTAACCTTAAACTTCCAGGCTGTCCCAGCCTACAGCCCCTTCCCTGCCATAACTACCTCCACTCTTTATAACCAGCAAGGCTTTCTCAGCTTTTTTGGTTCTTTATTCTGCCCTCCACCCATCACCATCAGAGTCTGTAAACCATGACAACTTTGGACTCCCCAAATGCTTATGACTATTCTCTCTCTACCAGCAGAGAGATAGCTACATGGCAGTTACATATTTACTATAACTTTTCTTCCCATCCATGGAGCAGTCTAGCTCTGTGATACCATTTCACCCTCCCTTCAGTGCTGACTGCTCAAGCAAGCTCTTCTTAATCATGGAACCATCTCTCCAAACCCCACCTTTTTCTCTCTTTTGTTCTTATTTTAACATTTGAAGGACATGCATTATATTCGCTTTTCTGTGTCTGGCTCATTAAGTTTAACATGATATATACCAGTTCCATCCATTTTGAGGCAAATGATTGGTTTTGATATACTTGAATATTTTTCAGTCAAAAATGCATCGTAAAAAAATGAGACTTGTAGTTCTTAGAGAAATGTCACAATAAAATTAGTGTGAGAAAACTATGTGAAGGTCTCTTGCAAGAGAAATGGGAAACTACAACCAACAGTAAGCCTCATATCCATTAGAGCTTAGATTCCTTGAAATTGTGGCTTCTAGGACCCATTGCTCAAGCAACAGGAGATTTCACATCCTCACTGACCCTGTCTGCTGTCTTTTCTATATAAACCTCAGATTGTTATATTTTTCTTCTTTATTTTCTGACTTTGATTCTTCTTTCTCCCTTTTCTGGTAAGTTGGAACATGATAATAAGTACAGTATGCTTTCAACTCAAATATCTCCATCGCCACAAATACAAACCAGGGTTATACATAGCTTTCAGAAAGTTTTGGTTTAACAACAAACTTGAGCCTGGGCAGCTCTGATTGGGAGTCCTGAATAGAAGCACATACGATTGCACTTACAGATTCTGTCAAAATTGTTGGGTTCAGTGGACAGGGCAGGGCTATGGTGAATGTGTATGCCAAAGTCTCCTTCAAGGACGGAGCAAGGTAGGATTGGCTCTTTTGCAATCACACACACCATAAAAATGCTTAATGATACATTTTCACAAGGATTTTCCATGAAAAGCCCCACGTGTCTGATCTTACAGTAGCAAAGCTAATGGACCAGCATTTGAAGAGAGATTTATTACAAAATATACAGGGAATATATACCAATGATGTGCATACTATATTGAGCATGTATTATGGCTGATAGCCACATGAAGTGTTTTACAGATCTGCTCAACTCTCTAACAGTTCTGACAAGTAGATAGGTGCAGCCCCGGTTCCATGGAAAGGGGCATCAATTTACAAACAGCACGTCATTATCCTAGGATGAAAGCAAAGCTACAACCCAAACAAGGACATGCAAAACCTGGTGGCCAGCAGCACTTTGATTAAGAACAAACAAAAATAAAAAAATCATTTCCAAAACTGTTAATTCAGTGACTTTGTGATATTTTGTCATGAGACTTCACACACTCAGACCCTAAGTAAGCACTGACAGTTTTTTGAAAGTAGTTGTGATTAGTTTTATCCTTTGACAAATTCATACCTGTATATATTATACTCTGCTTCCTCTTCTCTTCTCTCCTCTATGTCCACAGTCCCTTTCCTGGATTCATTGCTCTGTTTTGTCTTGTCTCTCTTTAACTTAACCGGGGCCATGTGTATGATTATTGGATTGGAACACTGCATTGGATCAGATCATTGTTTTGCAGCCTAGTCAGGTCAGTACAACTGAGGCAATGATGATATCTATCTCAGGGTTTTTCAGTAGCAAAAACTTTAACAGTGAGAGCCCCTGAGCTTCTGAAATCCTGAGTCCAAGAACTCCTGAGCCCTTGAGCCCATTAGCCTTTGAGCAACTGAGCCCCTGAGCCCATGAGCTCCTGAGCCCTAAGCCCCTTCACCATCCATAACTGAGATCAGGTCTATTCTTGTGCAAACCCAGTCCTTGCATTTGAAGCTACTGTGAATCTATTAATTGTGATGTCTGTGTATCTTGTCCAGAAGATGGCTATGGTGGCTAATCTTGATCGTCAACTTCACTGTATCTGGAATCAACTAAATTACAAGTTGTTGGACACTCCTATGGAGGATTTTCTTGATCAGATTACTAGAGGTAGGAAGATTCACCCTTATTGTGTGTGGAACCTGCTGGTCAAAGCCCAGGTGGAAGAACATGGAAGAGGAAACTTTGCACTTAGCCTGTTTAGCCTCACAGGTCTATCTTTGTAAAAAATTCTGATAATACTAAGCTTTTCTCTCCACAATTTTACTATTCCATTCTTTCTTCCTATTTTACAATGTTCTCTAAGCCTTAGCAGGAATGATATAAATATCTTAACTAGGACTGAGCCTTCATCTGTCACTTAGTAAAGAAATAATTGTGCATAGGTGTGTGTGTGTGTGTGTGTGTGTATGTTTCTAGTGTACTGGTGTTCTTGATCAATAATGTCCATGACATAAATATGTCACAAGAGAAACAGGAATACATTCTAATATCTTACATTATAGTGCAACATTGATGAAACATACACACTAAAACATGTATCTTTTTCAGTGATATCTTGCCATCCTGGAACCCAGAAAAGATAAAGTATCAAAGAGATAGTATTGAAAAATGTTATACCCAGGTTGCTATGTTTCTACACACATACATACCTATCATAATACTTAATTTACCTATATGCACTGTAAATTTTTAACACTGATAAGTATAAAATACAAAAATTATAAAAATAAAGTATAATAAAACTATTTTAAAATTATTTTAATTCTAAACTGCTGGACTCTGGAAAACATTTGGAGCAAAGGTCTATCAGTATTTCCACTGTCCTTTTCTCAAGCACCTAGCGATACCTGCATTCCTACAAATTTAGGCATTAATCTAATGAATCTGTTTTATATTATAAAATTACCATCAAATACTTAAGATAGAAAACCACCAATCTACGCAGTAAGGAGGGCCTGGTGTAATAAATATTCATGAATATCAAAATATTCTGTTCCTAGACAATATAAAATTGATACCAGAGTTTCCTCACTATTGACTAAAATCTTTCTCTCGAATTTATTATCAAACATTTGAGTGAACGTAACATGTGAGATGGCTCATATAGTCAACAGAAGAGGAATTGGAGTCCAAGTGTGTGTAAGATCCAACATCTCAGGGTAGAGATGGTTCAGTATTCTATTTGGTTTTCCTTATCTGTTGATGCTTCAGGGTGCCTCATGGCTTCCTGTCTCTGATGTTGGGTGCTGTAAATGCCTATATGCTGGCAGTGGCTATTACATCTCTGATACTATTCATTTCTATAGATTAGATTGGCTTCAACTGGGTCTACAGAGTAGTCTAATATTGCTGAAATGTAGAGGCCTGACCTGCTGCTATTGATACATAAGATAGCATTTGATGGTAGATCAACTTTATAAGATTGTTGAAAAGATGACAAAGTATGATGTCATTTCTAAACACATCTATAGTCTTTTTCCAAGACCAAGGGAAAATGTAATACAGTCTTCAACTTCTCTTTTTCTCTGTCCTTCACTAGTGCAGGAACAGGCCCTTGATGAGAATTTTCAGCCTAAATATCTGCCATATTTTCAATATTTACCCAAACATACTCATTACTCTTTAATATCACAGCGAGAAACTGAAAGAGAAGAACAGCTGGTATGACACTAGAAAGGGTAATTTGCTCCCTAGCAGTGGAAAATAAAGAGCCAATGTCTTTTTGTTTGCAACATAATTGAATACAGGGACCAGAATAATGTTGTAAATTTTGGGGTATAGAAGGAAGCACAATGACACAGACACACACATACACACAAAATCATTAAAATAGTGAAAATACAAAGGGGACTTCATGTGAAGAAGCAGGGATTCAATGGAAGAGAGATAGAAAAAGAAATTATAATGGTAGAATGTGATCAAAGTTATGTATATGAAGTGGTAAAAGAATGGATAATTTTTAAAATACATTTTCAGATTTTGTCTATGTACGTGTGAGTATCTATATATGGAGGCAGAGTGTTGTGTCTCTGTGTATATGTGTTCAGGTGTCTTCTGGGTCCAGATGAAGGCATACCCTTTGTTGGAGCTGGAGTTCCAGGCATGTGTGAACGACTAGACTTCCGTGTTCAGAGGAAAAGAACTTTGGTTTTCTGCTAGCCTATTGAATACTCTTAACCACTAAGCCATCTCTCCAGCCCTAAAATAAGATATTTATAGAAAAAAGTGACTGTCCTGGATTTTGGGGAGGATTGTTTGGGGATAGGTGCATAAAATATATTTCATAATAAATGTAAAAAATGTTGTGAGGCACTACAACTCTAACACTTCCTTAAAACATACAGACAGAGTACTGTAACTTGGGTACGTGTGATAATATTTGCAACTTCTTTAAAATAAAGCTTTAATAAATTTTAAAAAGAAGTGAAAAAAAGAGGTGTTGGTTAACTAAGTACATATAAACGAACCACTCTATTTGATTTTGACTTAGAAATATCTGAAATCTATAAGATTGAGAAGGTAGTCTAGATATTAGTTTAGTCTATTTGTTCCATCATTGTTTTAATCTAGACAAATACAATCTCATCACCATACTAGGGAAATATAAAACATCACACATGTATGTCTAGTTATTTGCTGTTTAAATCCTCATGTTATTTTCATTAAAGCTGAGTGTGGGATTCATTAAAATTTAACATGTTCATCATGCTGAGCAGTTTTTATTCATTAAAAGTAAATAACCCATGTTCAGTGACAAAACTCACAAGATCATTTTCCCCTTAACCAAGAAAACACAGAACGATGTTGAAAAATACAGCTGTAGCTTATCTAAGGTATTTCCCATGATGATCATTTGGCTTTGATTTACAGCATCATTCACTGTCCAGCAACTTAACTTTTACATAAGAATTGGGCTCTTGAACACTTTGTTTAGTTTTCTAGGGGAATATAAAAAGTTCAACTCAGAAGCAAGTATGAATAGGCAACTTCATGAACAAGCACAGTTTCTATTGATTCAGACATTATGGATACAAGTACTCATTTTAGCAAATATGTTAAAATTATATCATCTATGATGATCTCCTCTGATTCTTTTATTTCATTTTTTATTCCCCAATTTCTGACTGTTACACCGAAAAGCCTGAATAAAAGAAAGTAAGACTCCTTTCAACTTTGTTGTTCATTCTCTTCTCATATGTTAGTCTAAGACCTGAGTTGAGAAGAAAACACGCTATATGAAAGTCACCATGCAAATCAAGTTCAGCTGGTCTGAGGCATTTATGACAACTCTCCCAGGAGAAGAAAAAAATATTCAAATTTATTCCTAGTGAATGCCTTGGTTAATTTTCTTTTGCTCTGATAAAATGCCATGACCAGAACAACTTACAAAAGAAAACATTTAATTGGGACTCTTAGTTCCAGAGCATTAGGATTCGTGGCCATAATAGTGGGCAACATGGATACAGGCATGGTGCTGAAGCCATAGCTGATAGCTTGCACCTCATCAACAAGCACAAGGCAGAGAGAAGTAACCGGGAATGGTGTGGAACTTTGAAAATTTTTAGAACCCTTATGATACAACTCACATTTTTTTCCAAACACTTCCATCAACTGGAAATCACATATTTAAATATATGAGTTTACTAGAGCCATTCTTATTCAACCCACCACAATGAGTAAAGCATGAAGACCTCTTCACATGACACCCAGTAGATTTGGAGTAAGCACATAAGTGTGACTTTCTTCCCATGACATTGACCTAAGAGGCCTTCCTGTGGCATCCTCACTATCTGTTGGCCAGAAGATGCTGATAAGTCTGCTTATAAACAAAAGAGGAAACAATAAGAAACAGAAGATAGATATCTCATGGACCCACATAGGAAGGAGTCATTTCTGATTACCTGTGAGCCAACAGAGAGAGATGGTAGAACAGTGTGAAGTAAGCTAGTCTGGGAGAACTATGTGGCTGGCATTTAAGAATAGAGAGAGCAGTCCTGTGAAAAGTGGGGTTACTGTTAATTATGAACCTGATAAGATATGGTATGACATAGAGACTAGCCTCGATGTGTACTTTCCGATTAGATTAACTGTGAAGTACAGTCCATTTCTTGTTTAAATTGCTTTTGTCAGGGCATTTATCACCCCAACAGAAAATTGACCAAGACAAGGAGTAAATACACTCTCTGCAGATTAAGTGTTGTGGCATATCTTCAACAAATGGTGCTTTGTCCTTTGTTTCAATGAGTTGCTAATTAAATATCATGAGAAGTAGCTGGAAAGTCCCAATAGAGAAGCTCATATTCTCTTTTCTGTTGATCAGCATATCCACTTGCAATAGTACTTGTCTGTTTCTTCTGTACAGACAAATACTATCTTTCCATTCTGTCCTGGTATGTCGTTCACTCTCTATGTTTACCCAACTGCAAATTTGTATCTCTGTCGTAATAAATTCTACGGAACAGGAACCATGTTTAGGCTGTATTAACCTTCAAACCTTCGAGTCTAAAGACTTAAAACATTAAAAACTACTAGTATATCTTTAACTGGACTCTGAAAAGAATTGGTGAATAAAAAAATGAATAACAAAGAGTAAGAGATTGATGAAAAATTAATTAGTAACTAATAATCATGACTCTTAAGCCCATAAATATTAATTACTTTCTCTTGCTGGGATAAAACACTATAATCAAGACAAGTTATAGAAAAGAGAGTTTATTTAGGCTAACAGTTCTAGATGGTTGGAGTCTATGATGTCAGAACTAAGACACTATGGCAGAAGCAGGAAGCTGAGCACTAACATCTTAAACCACAAGCAAAAAACAGAGAGAGTAAACTAGTAGCAGGAAGGGTTTTACTCTGAAAACTTGCTTCCAGGGACTTACTTCCCCCAACACATAGCTACACGAACTAGGTTTTCCAAACTGTGCCACTAGGTAGAGACCAAATATTCATATTCCTAGGACTGTGTGGAACAGCTCATTCAAACCACCACACGATGAATAAGTGAAATACAAATGCAAATAATGGAGGTGCTGCACATGTATCCATGCTATGCTGGAGATGAGAAAACTTTATAAATTGTCACTATTCCTAGCTTACTCAGACCACAGTTCTAACAAAGGGTGTGTTGGGGAATTCAGCTCAAAATTTCATAAACCTAGGAAGGAAATTTTTGGTGATGTTGAAAACAAAAATAGTATCAAAGCCTGTGCACAGCTCAGTCTCAGAGAATCAGGAACTCCCCAGCCACCAGCTACAACTCTATGTTGCACTCAATTCTCTGTTAGATTTGTTCTTGGAAGGTCCTTTCAATGCAGTGACCTGTCAGTTCCACAGTGACATGTGACTCCACTTACAGCTATCATGGAAGACCACTCCCTTTCCCTTTGTCCATGCAGAAGAAATATAAGGGAGCCAATATTGGCACCATTGTAAACCACGTTGAGTTACGGGATGGGGAGCATGGAATGTAATATGGCACTTGTCCACATTTAGGTCATGTGTGATTCTTAAAGCCAGGACTAGGGTTAACACTACCTGAGGGCTGAATAATGATATACCAAAAGAACACTGGGGACCTCTTACTAGCAGGCGGGGATATAGCAAATCACAACAACTATGTCTCCTGCAGTTCTATTCCCACAGTGCTATCTCTTGGGTTTAATATATAGAGATTGTGGTTTGTCTTCTTACTTGCATTTTTTTTTGTGTTGTGGTATAAACTACTGTACAAATGCTTCCTTTAGTGACATTTAGTTTTTGACAATTTTCCTATTCTTTTTATTGGAAATTATTTTGAAATGGTATAAAACCTGGACTATGTATTAAATTGAACTATAGAGAGGCAATACATATAATTCCTATTAAATGTATAAACTCCTAATATCTCTGTAAATGAGGCTCATATCTGAATGAACAGACCTAAAACACATTTCTATTGTAATTTGGATATTTAGAATAGAAAGAAAATAGCATTCTTAGTAGAAAATGATAGAACTATAGCTTGTACAGAGTTATAGCTTGTTGGATGATTCTATTCATACTACAGAAAATCTTGGGGTGCAATTGTCTTAAACCCCCCTTTGAAACTTGGCATTACTGAATGGCATTCCAAAATATTCACTTGCTTAATTATGGAAGATTTTGCTAAGCTTTTATTCTATGTAATTTTAGAGTCAGATTGAGTCCAGAAATTCACGAATCAGTAAATAACTCAAAATTACTCTTGAAAGGCTCCAAATGAGGCAGTGTTTTGAAGTGAAAAGAATAATAGAGCCTCATAGTGCATGTTGCGTTTCTGTACTTAACACCAGATCTATGTCACCACAGGCAGGTCAGTTAAATTCACAGGGGTTTTCTGACCTAAAGAATGAAGAGGGTCGATGTGGTGTTTTGAAAACCCTCTTCTAAAAGAAAAAAAAATATGTAAAACTGAACCGATTTAAAACTCAATATCCCTGAAGGCATGTTTACTCTAACCTGAAGATTGTTAATATCAGTATACTTTATTTTTAAAAAGGACAGATCTACTAAAAAAAAAAAGAGTTTCATACTGATGTTATAGAAATGAGTATATTGCCAATGCAGAAATTATCAAAGCAAACTTTTGAGAACCAGTTATATCAAATAGCAGATTGTCATGAGTTATCTCCGCAAACTGCCCACATCCAGAATGACTGTGTTCAAAAGTAAAACGTCAAGTTTTAGGTCAATGATAACCTACTGAGAGTTTAATACAAAGCAGATACTTCCACAAGACGCAGTCTTTATACCACGGCAGGTTGTCTGAATAATAGCTTAATGTCCTTCTCCCTGTCTTTTTAATAGTCATCTAATGAAATAGTCTTTTAAAAAATACTGTTTAGTCCTGCCCAAATAATGATAAAATCTTTAATTCATTCTGCTTGGAACTTTGAGAGATGGTTTGTTTTGGCTTCATAAAATATCCATGTTCTAAAATTCTGCTAAAACCTGACTTAAAATTTTCCACAAGGAAGAACCAAAAATACTGTCTGGGAAACCTAAATATAAATACAATAATTATCTATATATTGCTCTGATAATACCTACAAAAAATTATTCCTAACACTCTGAGATCAATTTATAGTATTCTATCTCCTTCTCAATTGGTCTTCATGGGAAGAGGGCTACATGCAGTATCTCTTAACAGTCTTTCAACATAGAATGCTAAGGCTTAGAAAACAGTGAATGATTATACACACACACACACACACACACATATAAATAATATCAAGACAATGAATGCAGGAGAGTATATCTTGGATTTAACATCATTAAGTTTAGGAAAAAAAATTCTTTTTTTCTTTCTGTTAAAGATCTGTATTCTCTCATGTTATAGTATTTTGATAAGAAAATGAATATAATTAAATACCATAGGAATGTGTGATGACTGTTTATCCGGTTATGTTATTACACAAAGATCAATTCTAATAAATGTTATTCTATTTGCTGACTTAATAGGAAGTTGAGAATAAAAGTTGCCTTCAAATGCAATGAAGTAACTTCCTTACTAAAATGTCACCCAGTATTTTCTATAAAGATTCAAAATCCATTTTTCTCCTGTAAAGGAAAAGAACTAAATATAAATACCCCGAAGCGAGAGTGCGGTGACATAGTTGCATGCAAGTTACTGAGGTCAGATTCACTGTGCTCAATTCTTTGTTCATGAAATTTTTCAAAGTACCTTTTATAAGATAAAAAATTTTTAAATGCAATCCTTTGCAAATTCTTACTCAGTCTATAGGGAAAATTGCAGCCAAATTAGAGACTGTCCAGAGCCTTGAGAGTATAGTACAATTAATTGTTATGTAATCAGGCATGCCTGCTAATTGCAGTCTAGTCTCACACTAACTGTCTAAGAGACTCCAGAAAGACTATAACTCAAAACCTTGTTTCCTGATGTGTAAGTCTATCATGGAAGACAGAGATATGGTGGTTACTTAACATTGATTTTTCTCCCACCACATCAACTATGCTTAAATGGAATTAACTGGGCTTCATAGTATTGCTATTAGACATGTCATGTTAATTTAAATAAAGCAGTAGGCATCATCAAAGCAGTATGGCACAAGGTGGGTAGGGTAATGTGGTCTCAGAAGAACTAATTCCTGAACAGATCTTTTCTGGGTGTGAAATTCCCTCTTATAACATAGTCAAATGAATGGATTTTTCTAATGCTATTTTTGGAAGGAAATTGCTTGAGCACAGATAAGTTAATATCTGCATATTACTAGGATCTTTTCATAGACTGGGATAACACTACTTTTGAATTGTTAGTCTACCTCACAGATGTGGATGTGTGCTTCTAAATCCCTAGAGAGACAGGGATGTCTCAAAGTTATTGTAGGAATTCTTGGATAGATATATAAAAGTGTTATGGGTTTCATAAAAATCACTTATTTTATTAATAAAAGTTTTATTTCTTTTGAATTTACACTGTAATACTTGTTAATAGCATTTCTGCAAATACCTATTATAAATATATTATCACACCATTAGTAGGAAGTAAAGAAAAGAATTAATTGAAAAAAATCTGAAAGAAAGATGATGATTAAAACATAAAATATTAAAAGCATAAAATATAGGGTATAAATAGTTTCTTAAGCCATTCTGCTTGAAACCATGTTTATCTCTATTGAGCTAAATGATGCTGGGGGTGGGGGTGGGGTCTGGTCCTGTCTCAATTAAATGTGCCAGGCTTTGTTGACTCTCCAGGGGAGGCCTTACCATTTCTGAGTGAATGGACATGGGTTGAGGGAGATGGGGGCTAGAGGAAAGAGGGAATCGAGGGAGAACTGTGGTTGGAATGTAAAATGAATTTAAAAAGATAAAATAACATATTTAAATAAAACAAGCATATAAACAGCTACCTCTGTCTCAAAAAAGTCAAAGTAGGGAGTTGTGAGTTTTTACGCTAGCTGCCCTATAAAACCAAGCATATCTAGGAAATACCATTTATTTGAGTGCCCCATCTTGCATCCCAAAGGACAACTCTGCTCTCAACTATCCTGCTACCACAATTGCATCTTACTCTACTTGTCACGTTTGCTGAAACATCCATTTAGAATATTCAGCTCAAAAGGCTGTTAGGGGAGTCTGCTTGTTCACTCCTGTCAGCCCAGAACCGAAATAATCACACAGAAATCTGTATTAAATACAATACTGTTCGGCCAATAGCTTAAGTGTATTTCTGACTAACTCTTGTATCTTAAATCAACCCATTTCTATTAATCTGTGTATCACCACATGACTGTGGCTTACCAGCAAGGTTCCGGTGGGCACCAGGGAGGCATCTGTCTCCTGCAGGCAGCTACATGGCTTCTCTCTGCCTCCACTGACTCTCTCTCTCTCTCTCTCTCTCTCTCTCTCTCTCTATATATATATATATATATATATATATATATATATATAGTGTGTGTATTATTATTCTTTTCTACTCCCTGATCCTCTCTTCTAGTTCATATTGGACCCCGGTCCCTTACCAGTTTCATGTCCTCTTTTTCAAGTACTTATTTATTTTCATAGTACTGAGAATCTAATCAGCGCTTCCAGCAAGTACACGGTTGTTGAACCATCCTCTGAAGGATGAACAACAACGTCAATTGATTCAAACCAAACACAAAACAAAGATGCAGTCCTAGTTAGCTTTCTGTTGCTGTGATAAAATACCCATAAAGAAAAAAGGGTTTGTTTCAGATTACAGCCCTAAGGTTATATCCATTACTAAAATAAATAAGAACAGGAACTTAAAACAGGAATCTGGAGACAAGATTGGGAGGAGGGAATGAGAGAAGAGGAGGGAGAGAGGAAAAAATGTGGTTGATATGTAAAATAAACAAATAAATAAAAGAAAAATTAAAGAATTCATATATTAAGAGTAGAGAGAGTAGACCTATATCACCCTTGATTTGAGTAAAAATATTTTCAGTCTTATAATAGATAGATGATAGAAATATAGATAGATAGATAGATAGATAGATAGATAGATAGATAGATAGATAGATAGAGAGATAGATAGAGAGATAGATAGAGAGATAGAGAGAGATAGAGAGAGAGATAGAGAGATAGATTATAGACAAGTAGATAATAGGTAGTTATTGATATTGATAGTGGTGAAGACTTTTTGGGGTCTGGTGTTAGCCCAGACCATCAATTATTTCTCTCTACCAGACCCCAACATAAACTATCTCTCTCTGGACCGGCATGGAGGCATGGAAATAAAGACACAACTCACATGGCTTTATCGGGAGGGAGATTCTCAGTGATCCCTCATGAAGTCCTGAGTTCACATCCTGAAGAATTTCCTCCATTTTATTCTCCAAACAACCTTTATACCAAAACTTAACTTAGGGGAAATACATTAGCATTCTGTCTCCTACGTAATGAGGTGAATGGCTTTTCGACACCTTCACAACTACCTGTCTGTTCTGTGTGTTAGCTGGCATATAGGCTTGAATCAGCCTCTCTATCAGGCATCCTCCAAATAACAAAGAAGTGGGAAAACAGCATCCTGGCCTTTTCTTAGGTTAGTGACAGCCTGTCTGGAAGCTTATGTGACCCATCTCAGGTGTGGCATATGGTTTGATGACTTGGCTGCCATGCCATATAGAAATATGAGCCTACAAAGACTAATCTTCAGGATGTTAAGCAAATGTTATACCACTCAGCATAATGTTGGCTATAGATTTGTTGTACATAGCCTTTATATGTTGAAGTGTATTTCTTAATTTCTAACTTGTCCTTGAAATTTTATTTTAAACATTGTCAACAAACATCTAAATATATTGGGATGGTCATGTGATTTTCATTCTTATTCATAGTTATACAGTGTAGAACATTTATTGGTTTACATATGTTGAGCTATCATTGCATACCTAAAATGAAATGATGAGATCATTGTGTATAATCTTTGAAATGTATTGTCAAATTCAATTTGCATATATTTTACTGAAAATTTTTGTATATGTTCATAAAGAATGTGGGTTCAGTCAACAACAACAAAAAAAAAATGCAAACATAAGCCATGAAGGAATGCTGCTTACTGAATTGTTCCTCATAGTTGCTCAAGCTGATTTTTATACCTCCCAGGACTAATGGTCGAAGGGTGGTACCAACCATAATAAGCAGAGTTATCCCACATCAATAATTAATTAAGAAAATGCCCCCATAGGTTGGACTGTAGGTTAATCTCATGTAGGCATTTTCTTATGTGTGGTTCCCTGTGATGTGAGATTCTCCTCTGCATGTTGTGAATACCACTGGTAAATAAAGAAGTTGTTTTCAGCCAATGGATTAACAGAATATAGCCAGGCTGGAAAATATACATATACACTAGGCAGAGTCAGAGAGATACCAAGTAGCTGCTATAGGAGAAAGACGCTAGCTGCTAGTCAGAACCTTGCTAGTAAGCCACAAGTCTCATGGTAAAATATAAAATAATAGAAATGGGTTAATTTAAGATGTAAGCACTAGTTAGAAGTACACTTAAGCTATTGGCCAAACAGAATTTCAAATAATATAGTTTTTGAGTAATTACTTTGTGTCTGGACAGCAGGATGCAATGAGAAGCCTCCTACTACATCCCTGTTATCAAATAAGTCTAGTTTGTTAGTTTAAAAAAAACAATGAGGGCCGGGCGATGTTGGCGCACACCTTTAATCCCAGCACTCGGGAGGCAGAGGCAGGCGGATCTCTGTGAGTTCGAGACCAGCTGGGTCTACAGAGCTAGTTCCAGGACAGGCTCCAAAGCCACAGAGAAACCCTGTCTTGAAAAACCAAAAAAAAAAAAAAAAAAAAGAGGATAATTGACCCTCTGTCAATTAGACACACAAACACATTGCTATTAAACCATAAACTTTTCTTTTTTGTTGTCCCCAAGATGTTATGTTAAATATTAATAGGACAGTATAAAACAATCTAACTGTTTTAACCATAATAAAACAAAATATAATATGATAAAGTAAAACCATTAAAATAAAGTTGAACAAGGCAAGCCAACAGAAGAAAAAAGACCCAGCAGGCACAGAATCAGAGACTCACTCATTTATACACTCAAGAGTACCATAAAAATACTAAACAGAAAATACACACAGGAACAGACACATGTACACCCTGTGCTTATTGCTTCAGTCTTTATGAGTGTATATAAACTTTACTCAGTTGATTTAGAGGACCTTATTCTCCTATTGTCCTCTATCCCCTCTGTCTCTTACACTCTTTGTTACCTCTTGAACAGAGTTCCCTGAGCAGTGAGGGGAGGGATTCAACAAAGACATCCCATTTAAAGCCATGTGTTGCAAAGTTCACTCCCTGATCTCTCTCTCTCTCTCTCTCTCTCTCTCTCTCTCTCTCTCTCTCTCTCTCTCTCTCCCTGGCTAGAAGAAGTCTGACCCCAAAGATGTCACTTTGAAGTCTATGGCTTGGTCTGAACTCGTCTTTATTACCAGTCTCACTACTTTCTGTCTGCCATGAGATGGGTTGCCACAATCTTCTGCCCCATCACTGACCTGGAACAAGATGGCCATGGCATGTAACCTTTACCACTGTAAGCCACATTAATGACTTTTGATGTTAGATAAGCCGACTTGGGTACGTGATCACTATGACATAAAACTGACTAATACAGGTGGTAAGAGTTTTATATTTTCTAACACATTTGGCTTTCATCCAATATGATGCAGAATTAATTAAATGAACTTTCTTCTGTACTCACATGTTCTTCCTGTATGAAATCTCTAAGCCAGTTTCAAAGAACGTCAATGCGTATGCACAACACAGGGGTTAACTGAGCACATATTCTTAATAAGAACAAAGTTATACCCAGTGCCTCAAACCTAATATCCCCTTCATGACCTTATCTTCTAATCTATGTGAAATAGGTTCCTAGTTTAAATGGGTCCAACAACAAGTTGTATGAGGTAAATTAAGCTATAGGAATGCTAAATTCCAATTAGATCTTAGGAAAAGACATTGATGGGGTCAAATTAGAATGGAGTAAACGGAAGGAATAAACCCAGCAAATGTGCATTATAATTAGGGGCTATATTTAAACTCAAACTTAGTAATTATCTGTTAAGAATAGGATTCGATAGCTTTCCCAGTGACCTTGAACAAATGGGATAATTCTTTACATTTAAAGTTTCCCCCTCTGAAACCAGATACTATTTTACCATTACTGGCCTGAACAATGGTAGCTAATAATCTTCATTACACATTCTAGGTTCTTCCTATAATTTTTGTACAAATATAAATCGTTATTACTTTGATAAAAGCTAATAATAGCTTGATATATATATCAACTCAAATAAGTAGAAAATTACCCTTCATATTAGCACATAGAACACGTGAGCTTCTGTTTGTTTCTTCCATAGAACCTGGTTTTTATTGGTCCAATATACGTCTTTTTTATCCTAATCATATCTTTAACTTCTGAAGACCTTTCTATATTGTCTTTTCAGCCATATTTTTCAAGTCGGAAACGTCCAGTATATTATCATTAGGAATTTTTTCATTAATATATTTTTAAGAGGGTTAGTAACAGTTTTAATGTAAAACCCTATGTGTTGTTATTATGAAAACAAAGTCAAAATAATTGTTGTGAGTAGGGGAGGATAGCAATACAAGAAGAAACATGTGAGAAATTGCCATGAAAAGCACATAACAGGGACTGGAAACATAGTTCAGAGATTAAGTGCAAGTACTTAGCGTCTTGGAGAATAACCAGATTCAGTTCCGAGAAGATATGTCAGGTATGTGACAACCACCTCGAATGGAATATCCATCCCTCTCTCTAATCAGGGCATCTGCATGCACTTGGTGTACATAAACACACAAGGGTACACACACACACACACACACACACACACACACATGGATATACGTTAAAAGCCAAATACACAAATAGACATATAAAATCACAGAAAAGGTATTTTTAAGAGAGTAAGACGTAGTAAGTTGAGAAGAAATCAAATAGCACATATTTGCCATTATAGTTCACGCTGAGACTTTTGAATCCAGTCAGAATATTAGAAGCAATAAAGTTAAAGAATAATTATTTCTTTGGTTGCTTGAGATCAACCTTAGGAAATTGACTATATTATTTAGGCAAACTCTTCAAGTTCTGAGCCCCTGGGGCTTTATTAGATGATGAAAAATTAATGATGACAATCACCAATGTGGATCAAAGAAAGGTCTGATGGGCACTATGCTTGATTCTAAGGAGCGTTCATCTTTAAGGACGTATAACTAACTTTAATCCAACTGGGAAATACAAATCGACTATGGAATACAGACCAATGAATGAGCAGATTGACTTTGAGGAGAACTAGAAATATTATTGGCATCTTAATTAAAGGTCTGTGTTTCGTGTTTCCATATGTGTGTTTGTGTATGTAGGTGTATGGCATTTGAATGTGTGCATGTGAGAGTGGGTGCTCATCTCTGCGGGCATGTGTAGAGATCAGCTGTTGATATGACATCAGGATGATTTTCTAAATAACTTTATTCATTCACCTTTATTTAAAATTCAGAATCTCACACTAAATCTGAAACTCATGGTAATGGTTTGACTTGGTGACCACTTATCCTCAGGATCACCAGATCACCTGTTCTATCTCCCTACCACAAGGATTGCAGGTGTGTTTATCAAAATCAAGCATTTTTATTTTCCCATGAGTGCTGGGGGTGTGAACTTAGGTCTCCACAGTAAACATAGCAAACATTTTATCTGTAGAGTTCCCCCTGATTATCTGAACCCAGTTATTAAGGAAAATAATGGACAAACTTCATCTTGTAGAGATACTTGAGAATGCTGGACTTTTTTTAGTTCAGCATGCTGCTGTACTAGTATGGTTGTAATGGGATACTTTGATAATGTTGAATTGGGGAGGTGGCAGGATGAGGCTTAGAAGCATATGTTTGGCTATCCTATGCCTTGAGAAGTTTTGAGGTTGGTCCTGGACTACGCAATGATGTGGAGATTTGTGGCATAAATTTAAAGTTGGGGGAATGCTATGATTATTATATACCAATGTTTTGTTAACTTGATTGGTATGATAATACCAAAAATTAAATTAATTTCAAATTTCTATGTCTATCAAACAATTTTAACAGTGTTATACTCTGCACTTTCAATAAGCAGACATATAAAAAACCCTCCCCACAAGTTCTTATGCACTTGAGTTTGACTACTGGCTTCTCCCAGACCTCTGATAATCCTTACACTAAGATATAATGCCTTATTTAAAGTAATAATATATAATATATGTCTGCACAGCAAAGATATTACTTACTACAAAATTTAGGAGAATATCATTTTTAGTTTTTCCTATTTTAGAATTAATTAGTCTCTTTATAAGTCATGCTATTAAATCATTTTATTTGAAAATATTTGAATATATACATATATAGCATACTTACCTAACTTCCCATTAATGTAAACAGTAGTTAATGATGCCTTTGAATTTTAATCTTTACTGTAAACAAAACATTTAAAAACCATATCAATATACTTTCTTACCTAATTAAAATAATTAATAGTGCTCACTTGAAAATTTTTAGTAAGATTGGTAAGGTAAATATAAATTCTCATTTATATCATAATAAACACCTAAATGAAAACACTATAAGAGTAATTTCTGTGGCTAGTAAGTTGATTCAGCCAATAAAGATACCCAAAAAGAGGAACAGGGGATGTACTCAGTCATATTTGGTTTCTAGCCATAAATAAAGGGGATTGAGCCTATAATTCGTGATCCTAGAGAAGCTAAATAAGAAGGTGAACGCAAAGAAAAACATATAGGCATCCTCCTAAATATTAACCTTCATCAGGCGATGAAAGGAGACAGAGACAGAGACCAACATTGGAGCACCGGACTGAAATCTCAAGGTCCAAATCAGGAGCAGTAGGAGAGAGAGCACGAGCAAGGAACTCAGGACAGCGAGGGGTGCACCCACACACTGAGACAATGGGGATGTTCTATCGGGAACTCACCAAGGCCAGCTGGCCTGGGTCTGAGAAAGCATGGGATAAAACCGGACTCGCTGAACATAATGGACAATGAGGACTGCTGAGAACTCAAGAACAATGGCAATGGATTTTTGATCCTACTGCATGTACTGGCTTTGTGGGAGCCTAGGCAGTTTGGATGCTCACCTTACTAGACCTGGATGGAGGTGGGTGGTCCTTGAACTTCCCACAGGGCAGGGAACCCTGATTGCTCTTAGGACTGACGAGGGAGGGGGACTTGATCGGGGGAGGGGGATGGAAATAGGAGGCCGTGGCGGGGAGGAGGCAGAAATCTTTAATAAATAAATAAATAAATAAATAAATGAATGAATGAATGAATGAATGAATGAATAAAAAAGATACTTGCTATCAACCATACTCCTAAATTTTTTTCTTTAACTTCCACAGGTGCACAACACACACACAAATACACACACAACTCTCACATCTGTGTGAGCCACCTACACAAATAAATAAATAAAAATATAATACAAATTTTTAAAAATAGCAGGTTTTATTGAAATAATCAAGATATTATGAAAACTTTTAAAATTATCTAGCATACTATGTGAGAACAACATGTCTGTTCTATTCATACATTGTGGAATATTTTTTTAACTATACAAAGATGTGTTACATTTGTTTGTTTAATCATATAAAGATGTGCTGCTGTTACACCTTGTGTGCCTAGGGCACCTTCCTGGGCTAATACAAAGCTGAACCGCCAATAGTGAGGGAGGAGGAATACGTGGGACTGTGGGCAGGGAGAGCAAGTAGGAGGAGGAATTTAGCCTCAGGTAAGAAATAAAAAGAGATGTTGGGGGAGACACCAGAGGTAAGACAGACAAGGAGGAAGCAGGAAAGTAGGACATACAGAATAAAAGAAAAGTAAAATGCCCTGAGGCAAAACATAGATGAATAGAAACAGGCTACATTAAGTTAAAAAAAGCTAGTGGGATAGGCTAAAGCCAAGCATTCATAATTAATAAGTCTCCATGTCTTTATTTGGGATCTGGCTGGTAGTCTAAAGGAAATTTCTAATACACTGCATAGTTCAAAAAGCTTTGCCGTGTGTGTTTGTGTGTGTGTGTGTTTGTGTGTGTGTGTTTGTGTGTGTGTGTTTGTGTGTGTGTATGTTTGTAGGTTTGTTCAATAAAAGAATGGGTCTTCAGTCAAACAACTAGCAATGTAAATTAATCAAATGTATTTTACTTATAGCTGTTAGCTACTTTGCTGGAGCTTACAGTTGACTGTGTTCAGTACTTATTGATAATTCTAAAAAATTTAGGCACTGAACCACACCTGTACACTAAGGCTCCTTACTCCAGAGCTCTGCCTGCTGCCCGGACACCTCCTATATTTCATATTAAACATAACACACTGAGATATAAAGGCTCCTCCACTCAGTAAAAGCTGTTATGGACTCAGGCAACCATTATTTCTAGTTTTATTGTGTGCCTGGAGTCAATCTACATACTTCACATGTGGATGTATAACAAAAAAAGGAAGAAAAAGGAGACTCCTGTGAACTTTGTTTTCATTGAAATGATAGTCTATTTAGAGGGGGACATTAAACAGCCAATTAAAAATGTAAGAGAATTAAAAAAGTAAAACTGGTGTGGCACAATGGTGCAGGCACGAGGTTAACGTAGAGAGTTAAATAAAGACCCAATTACTTGTACTTTGTTTAGTTTTGCCCCAGTTACTTATTTTGGTGGCTTAGTGCTGAGCCTATGCACTCATTTGTTCATTCTCCCAAAGTCAATCAGTTTGATAGCCAAGGCTATCCAGATGAAGCTGAGAATAGCCATCAAAGTGATGGCAAATATTTCATTTACTGCAGAGGCATTAGATTGATAGCATGGGGCTTTTAACTAAGACTTTATATTTAAACTGACATAGAAACAATCTATTTTAGAGATGAACATAACAAATTATCTGAATAATTTCTTCTATCCCATTTTCTAAGCATGATTCGTGTTAACTTTTCTGCATCCAATTTTATGGTGTTTTGACAGTTAAGCCAATTTAGAAGTGAAAAGCATAATGTTTCCTTACTTTAACATAGACCCAAGGAGTAAAGTTCATGTAGCTCTTTTATCAGTCAGTGTTTGGAGCATGACTGCTAACTTCTAGAGGATATGATGTGTGTGTGGAGGGGAGGAGGATGAGAGGCGCATTTTCTGTCTATGCAAAATCAAATTAAATGAAGGTAACACTATTAATCCTTATCTGCTATATTTTGTGATTCATGTGCCTCATGTCATTTTCCAGCCATATTATCATTCGTCTTTCCTTGGATGTCTCTGATACTTAACAATGGCTTATTATAGTTACTTAGAATACAACAGAGGACAAAATGATTATACAGGATATTTAATTTCCCCATGCTGGACATAAAAGAAATTTTGTCTCAATGCTGGTTTTAATTATGGTTCCAGCTCTATACCATTGCATTGGCAAAAGTGGTTGTCACTTTTTCTTTAACAAAAAAATAGATTTATTTGTTTTTATTTATCTTACATGTATGAGTATTTTGATGTAAATGTGGTATGCACTACTTGCCTACGTGGTGCCCCAAGGGCTCGAAAGAGAGGGTTGGATTCCCTAGAACTGAAGTAACTGATGTAGGACCTAGAAATCCAACCTATGTCCTCTACAAGAACAATAAGTGCTCTTAACCACAGAACTATCTCTCCAGCCCTCCATCTCCATTTTTGAGACAAGGTAGCCCACCCTGACCTTACACTCATTATGGCCAAAGTTGGCCTCGAACTACTGATTTCCTCCAACTGGGAATTACAAGTTTTCACTAGCCTGCCCTGTTTATGCAGTGCTAGGGCTTCCAACCTGCAAGCCTAAGAACTGAGCCTCATACCAACCCTGCATTGCCTCTCCTGGCTGTATATAACAGTCACGAGTGATGTATGGGTATGCTGGACCTTCCCCACTTGTCATTATGGACAAACTCACTACTTTCCTTTTCTTGTTGTGATCCCTGGCTAATTACAGCAACTGAAGTCTGGCTAACCTCAACGGAAACAGCAAAAGCCACCTTACTTTCCACTCTGTTTTCATTACTGGAGAAGCTACACACTAAAACACTTTGCAAGTAGCTCAATGTGGGCATCCAGGGCTACCTGACAGGCAGTAACCTTTATTGGGAGTCAATGCATGCAAGTCACAGCTCTGGACACTCTTGAGATTATCACAAAGGTACTAAAGTTCCTCAAAAGACTCTACCAACAGAATCTCTTGGAGCCAACGACAATGATCAACTAACTACGGGATAAATTGATGACTTTACAAAGGAGACCTTTGTAAAGCTAGGTAAGTATGAGCCTGTGATCTACAGGCAACATTTTTCAATAATTTCTACTTCAGCTTCCTGCTTGGGTTCCTACCCTAACAACCTTCACTGATCTGCTGTATCCTGTGAGCTAAAACTTAGCCCTTTACTTTCCTAAGTCGCTTTAGATCAGTGTTGGTAACAGCAACAAAATGATATTATAAAAAGATGTTTAAAATAGTCTAAATTTGGTAGTGATGTAACCCTGTTAGCATAACATAGTCCACTATGAATGCCCTTTTCAAATGGTAAGTTATGTTATATGACAGGTATATCATGAATGAAGCTGATAAAATATCTAATATTCTGTTTCTATGAGATTTCACCAGATAATAGCTAGAGTGGCACAGTTCTGTCTTGAGTAATCATATTCGACTGTTTACAAAATTCAGTTTGCCTATTTCTCTTAGACAACATAAAGGGAAAAAGGCTTTGCAAGCTGAGCTTTAAGAGTCTACATCAGATGTACCTAGTAGACTTTATTTTTTAATTACACACCTGCATTCAATTACCCAAAGTGCAGACAAAACATGTATTTGCTCTTCGCATCCACTGCCTTAGAGAAGCCCCGCCCCTGAATGCCTTCCCCCCAGTCTGTGCATGTTGGTTCCTCCATCTTTGCTTCAAATAGCTCTGAAACAAACTGTGTTCCTACTCGAACATTATGCTTAGAGAGGGCAAGCAGAGCACTTCCCTAAGGAACACTAGAAAAATTCCTCTTTCTTCTTGTACAAATTGAAGTACATAGATGCTACTTTAAATGTATTGTGCTACCCTTAAGTAACTCCTAAAAAAATATAGGCATTTTATGATTGGCTTGCTTTCATCTTTTTCAAAATGACCAAAAAGAAGAAAAGATTGGTTTTTAAGAGAGGATTACGAAAATCTAACAAAATTTAGATAACTTAAAACAACCAAAACTATATAATAATTCTAGCAATAGAAATAAAATAAAAACTGAAGTGAGGTGAAATGACAAGCTATCCAGTGCATGGGAGCTATTCTGCTTGCACAATTACAAAAGAATTTCTAATCCTGGCCTTTGTTTTCCCAGAACACTTTCTCAAATTGATTTGGTTCTAATCCAAACTCAAGGTTGTTAACAACATGTGCATTTGTTTTCCTAAAATCATTATAATTTCTATTAATCCCTAGTTTGTAAAACTACTATAATCTAAATTGATTCCACATTGAATGCTTAGGTTAATTCAAAGAAACTAATAAAATTTATAAAAGAAATGGGTAGTAGATCAAAGAATACCCCAATGTCTATGTTGACCTAATACAGTTTGGGTCAGAGTAGTTCAAATTTTTTAAATGTAGGACTAACATAAAGAGTAGTCTGATCACTAAAAGCAACAGAAATTTTTAAAGACTGAAATCTCTTGAGTTGCCAATCATGCCCTCATAATTCACCATTTGCTCATCCTCAACTCTCTTTCCTGTTTTATCTCTCATTTGTCACTCTCTAAACTTCTTCAAAGCTCTTTATGTAGGCTTCCCCATTTCTGTATTATATCTTGGAATAAAGCAACTCTTTTAGGGAAATTCCAACTACTCAACTCTAACCCAGACCCATTACTGAAATTACAAGACTCATGCTAAAACTGATTAGACTTGTCTATTTCATCACTTCCCTTCCTTTTATTAACTTTGGAGTTTTAATTTGACCCTGGAGTCAAATAATTTCAACTAGTAACAAATAAAACAGCATCATTAGCATCATCTCAGTAAGCCAAATGGGCCATGGTCTTGTTATCTCAGAATTTGAATTAGAACCACATCAAGTTAAGACAGGAACAAGAAAGTAAAGTATAGTGTTTAAAGCTATATTTTCTATACTTCCACCTTCCTCAAATCCCTACTATCTTAATTCCTATTCTGTACTAGATGCTGTTATGATTCCCTGACATAAAAATGCTAGTTATTTTTCCTATCATTTTCCTTTTTTGTTTTTATTCTTATAGCTTTTAACAATTTTCCATTAAAATTTTGCATAATAATTTGAAATTTTGTTTTCCTGTATATTCTTTTCTGATTTCTGAAACTTCAGCTAAAGTCCATTTTTAAATTACTAGAGAATTTAGAGTTCATGTAAACTAGAGTATTGATTAATTTCATGAAGCTCTTCTAATCTCTATTTCCTCTTGAATGTGAAATGAAGTCTTTAGGAATAGAGATGAAGTGATGGGTGGTATTACAATAGTTCAAACATAATACTGACAAGTCATTCACAGAATTGTGATATAGCAACATTGGAAGATAAACTTGTCATTTCTAGAAGGAAAGAAAGACAAAGCCATAGATGACTCAATAGAACAGGGGTACAATGTCATCTAAGGAGAAACTGTGAGCTGAAATAAATCCTTTCTCTCTTAAATTTCTTTTTTTATGGTATTTTGTAACAGAAATGAAACTAGAGCATTAGAAATAATAGATCTCATTCTTCCTTGGCCTCTCAAGTTTTCAAGATTAAAAATAAGTTAATAAACCTGAGTTGGAAAGATGTCTCAGTGAATAAAATCACTTCCACACAAGCATAGTGACCTCAGCAAAATCCCCAGGACCCACTAAGGAAAGAGAGCACAAATTATTGGAAAATGTCCTCTGAGTTTCACACAGACTGCAGCAGGTGTATGCCCACACTTCACACACACACACACACACACACACACACACACACAAACCCTTGCATACACTCCAAAGATAAATACAAGAAGAGATTTTAATTTCCTGAGAATATTCCTTTTGCTGTGTTTCGTTGGGTTTCAATTCCATGACTAAAGTATAAGAATCCAGATTTGCAAGATGGCAGCTTCCTTTGGGAATATAACCACAGTGGTGGGATGAACAGAACCTCAGGAAAAAATGCTGATAAAATACTTAAAGATGGTACACTCTAAAGAGCTTCTGAAAATATTTCAACTACTTCAGTTACATTATCAAACCTCAAAAATATGATTAAAGAGTCAGAGAGCATTATAAAAGGCAAAAGCTGAAAGGTTTCAAGGATTCCTTGCTGTAGTGTAGAGACCAGAAACACAACACGAGCCAATCAACTGCTTGATAAAAATGTAGAAACAAAGTTCTTTCCAACATTCCATCTCTGCAGTTATTCCTAGTCTTTGGTTTAATGTGTGTCATATGTACATAACTCCAAAGACACCTGTAATATATAACACGGTTCTAGGACCTCAGTGCACATCACTGTGTGCTAATGTAATCTCTCAGAATATAGATCCATAGTGAAAAGTTCTAGAGGAAACTTCTAATGGAAGAGACAGACATAGACAGAGATAGAGAGAGAGAGAGAGAGAGAGAGAGAGAGAGAGAGAGAGAGAGAGAGAGAAGAAAGAGAGGAGAGAGGAGAGAAAGTGTATGGATATATATACATATATATGTATATATGCATATGCACAACTGTGTACATATATGTGTGTGCAACATGTTTTAGCAATTGTGTGTACATGTGTTTGTGCATGTGTCTGTGCTCATGTGTTCATCACATTATTCTGTCAGTTATGAAATGTTATATAAATATGATGCAAACCACTTTGTGCCTAGCTTATTTTGTTCAACACAATAATCTAAAGATCTATTGAAGATATTTTTGTATCTAAACTTGAGCTCTACTAGTTGCTGGGTATTATTCCCTTGAATGATTATACAGCAATTTGTTTATCTATTCTTATATTGATGGATACTTGGGGTGTTTCCAGTTTCTGACTCTCTTGAATACAGCTGCTGTGAACAATCTCGCATAAAGGTTTTGCAGACATGTTATTTCATTCCTCTTGATTAAAGACTGAGGATTGCAATTTCTCCTTCACAAGTGAGCATCTGTATGGCTTCATCACACAACAGAAATGCTTAACCATTTGCAAAGCCACATATTGCCTTACATCCCCTGCCGGTCGAAACTGCTGAGAAATCTCCCCAGTATTGGGGTACTCTCGGTATTTTTACTTTTATTCTTCTTATAAGACTGCTGATACTTCATTTTGCTCTCAACTTCCTGTTAACTGTATTAATTACCTGGCTGTGTGCTTATTGGACAGTTATAAATATCTTTTGAAAATCATTATTTAAGGTTTTGTCTGCTTTATAAATTGATTTATTGTCTTCTTAATTGCAGTAATTATGTATTTTTGGATTCACTCCCTTGAGCAGATACATGGTTTTGCAATATTCTCTCTCAGCTGTAACTGCTTATTAATTTAAAGATCTGTCAGAAGTTTAATTTAAACTAATATTTATGCTTAAGGTAATTATTTTGTTCTCTGAGAATTTTTGTGTAGTGAAAAAAAATTAGGTTTTCTTAGAGAAGAAAACTAATACTTCAAACTCATATAGAAATTAATGGATTTAGATTAGAATTTTAAGTTTATGATCAAATAAATGTTTTTATTTTCAGTGTATGAGAGTCTTCTGTTTTGTGTTAATTTCATTGGTTAAATAAAGAGACTGCCTTGGCCCTTTAATAGGACAGAAAATTAGGTAGGCGGAGTAAACAGAACAGAATGTTGGGAGAAAGAAGCCGAGTCATACAGTGGCCATAATTCTCCCACTCCAGACAAGCGCAGGTTAAGATCTTTCCTGGTAAGCCAGCTCGTGGTGCTACACAGATTATTAGAAATGGGTTAGATCAATATGTAAGAGCTAGCCAATAAAAGGTTAAAACTAATAGGCCAAGCAGTGTTTAAAAGAATACAGTTAATACAGTTTCCATGTAATTATTTCGGGGCATAAGCTAGCCAGGCGGCCAGGAGCTGGGGTGGCAGGACGCAGCCCTACCGCTCCATCAAGAAGTGTATGACTTTTTACTTTATTCATTAAGTTTATTCCTATGTGTCCTATCTTTTCATGCTCTAGTCAGCAAAACTCTGTCTTAAACTTCATTATCACATTGTTTACTGGAGTATATAGAGCAGTACTAATATGAGTTTACTGGTTGTATTTACTCATTAAATGAACTCATTCAATTATTCTACTTTGTGTGTTGTATGTGTTTATGAATGAATGTTCCTATACTCCTTAGAATTTTCTCTATAAAGATCATGTCATATGCATTGTGTGGTTGCTTAACTGAACGCTTTTTATTCCTTACTGCTTAATGGTCACAGCCAGGACCTTCAATACAATAGGACAATACTCAACAAAAATGGAGAGAATGCAAATTTTACTGTTCCAGATATTAGGATGTTTATTAATACAACTGTTTCCATTGCTGTTGGTAAAGTTCTTTTCACATAGAGGCTGTAGTTTGAAAGGGCTTTCTTTCCGAGCAAATCCATGGAAACAAACAAAGATCCAGGCAAAGGGTGCAATTTTAGGGGAGGAAATGCAGGGAGATGCTAATACAGGGGAGGCAGAGGCAGTGGAATCTCTGGAGACTGATGGATGGCCATTCTTGTCAAATCACAGAGCTTCCCAGTCTCCATGAGAAAGTCTGTCTCAAACAGTAAGGTGGACAGTTTTGGAGGAAGGATACCCAGGGCTGACCTCTAGATACCATACAGACATACATATATACAAAGATGCACATGTGAGGTGAAGCCATGTGGACTGGGACTCTAATTTGTGGGAATAATTTCAACTTCTTTACTTATAAATGTTGGGGGATAGAACATAAAATATTCTCAATTTTATTTTTGGACATTTGAATATTTCTATCCAGGGTGTCAATCATTCTAAGTTACCAAGTCAGGTGAAATGATTGACACAGATTTGATATAAGAAACATACAACAAAAGTATATGCTCAACTATGTTCAGAGCAGCATTGTTTGTAATTGCCAGAACCTGGAAACAACATAGATGTCCTTCAATGGAAGAATGGATGAAGAAAGTATGGAATATATACATATTAGAGTACTACTAAGCAGTAAAAAACAATGACTTCTTGAATTTTGCATACAAATGGACGGAAATTGAAAACACTATCCTGAATGAGGTAAGCCAGACCCAAAAAGAGGAACATGGGATGTACTCACTCATATTTGTTTTCTAGCCATAAATAAAGGACATTGAGACTATAATTCGTGACTCTAGAGAAGCTAAATAAGAAGGTGAACCCAAAGAAAAACATATAAGCATCCCCTGAATATTAACCTTCATCAGGCGATGAAAGAAGACAGAGACAGAGACCAACATTGGAGCACTGGACTGAAGTCTCAGGATCCAAAGGAGGAGCAGAAGGAGAGTGAGCACGAGCAAGGAACTCAGGACGGCGAGGGGTGCACCCACACACTGAGGCAATGGGGATGATCTATCGGGAACTCACCAAGGCCAGCTGGCCGGGGACTGAAAAAGCATGGGACAAAACCGGTCTCGCTGAACATAATGGACAATGAGGACTACTGAGAACTGAAGAACAATGGCAATGGGTTCTTGATCCTATTGCACGTAATGGCTTTGTGGGAGCCCAGGTAGTTTGGATGCTCACCTTAATAGACCTGGATGGAGGTGGGTGGTCCTTGGACCTCCCACAGGGCAGAGAAACCTGCTTACTCTTTGGGCTGAGGAGGAAGGAAGACTTGATTGGGGGAGGGGGAGGAAATGGGAGGTGGTGGCGGGGAAGAGGCAGAAATCTTTAATAATTAAATTAATTAAAAAAAAAAGAATTTTCACTTCTTTTAGGCCAGTAGTAATGTTTCCTCCTCCAACCCAAATTTTAGTTGGTTTCCACATGTTTGTGTACAATCTAGATTAAATGCATCTCTTGGTAATCTTCACAAAGGAGTAGTTTATATTTAATTTTACATTATATATCTGATTTATTTCCGTGGCTAAACTTTGAAATTATTTTTCATGTCTTCTTTGTGTTTAATTTTTTTATCTTGACTAGTTTATGAAGTTTGAAATTTATTGACTTTAAATGTTTCTTTAAAATAATATCTGTAACTGTAAATATAGCTGCAATTAAAGCTGCTTTACCTGTGTCACACTCAATATTTTGCATTTACTTTTTATTCACCTACTAGTATTTCTAATTTTTCTTAAAACGATTATCTTGAACACAGTAATTATTGCAATTATGTTGTTGAATCTTCACGTTTATTTCCTAAAATTTTCTTACCGATTGATTTGTAATTTAAATTTTTATTATTAGAGAACATAGTTGTAACCTTAATGAGACTTAGTCTACAGTCTTAAATATGGTCCTTTCCAGAGTACATGAGAAGGTGAATACTGATGTCTGACATATTTAATTTAGAGTGCCTTCAAACTTTACCATTTTCTTTCTTATCTACCTGGCTGTTCTTTCCATTTGCAGACCAATCCCCCTTATTTTAAAGTGTATCTATTGCATATAGGGTTGTGACTTTAAAGATTTCTTTTACTTTTATGTTTGAAAGGTTATCTGTAACCTTTTTAGTTTGTTCCTTTAGATAATAAAAATGTATGTAATTATTCCTGCTTATGTAGTTGAAGTGCTGGCTGCCAAGACTTTTTCCCTTACCATTGCTTTTATATATCTTGAAAGTCATGTGTCAACTATTGCTTTATATATTTGCTGCTTTGTTTTCTAAGCTACACACATGGTTTCCAGAAAACCTTAAAACTGTCGGGATGATCTCCTCCCACCGAGTGCTTTCTGTGTATCTCCTCTGCAGTTCCAGCTAAAGATATATTAGCTTATTTGATAATGTGGAACAAATATTAGAAGCTCTGTTAAGTTTTGTCTCTTTCTGACTTTATGTTTTCAAGAAATTTTCCATTGTCTGATTTAGATAATATATTCCATAGATATAGCTCATTTACTCTTTCTTTTGATGTCTTCAATATGATTTTAGACAAATTCAGTACATTTTGCAGTTTCAGTTGGAAAATTTTCATATTTTTGAGATTTCTATTTGATTGCTAGAATTATCTATGATTTTGTTGAAATCATTATTTCTTTAAATTTTAAAATGTAATTAATTCTTTTTTTTTTTTTTGGTTTTTCGAGACAGGGTTTCTTTTTTCATGATATTAAAATGATATTCTCAGAGGGGAACAAAGGACTTGAAAACAAAAATGCAACAAAGAATCTCGTCATATCAAGAGCTGAAGAGAAATATTTTAGATGACTGTCTTAGTCAGTGCTCTGTCCCAGTGAAGAGATCTTGTGACCACAGCAGCTCTTAAGAAAGGAAGCATTTAATTATGTCTTATTTATAGTTTCAAAGATTTCGTCTATCTCATGGCAAGGAGCATGGAGGCATGGAGGTAGACATGGCTCTGAAGATGTTTAGAGTTCTACATCCAGATCCACAGGCAGTTGGAAGAAAGAAAAGATACAGCTCTTTTGTTGTGTAATAGCAAGTGACCTTAGGGTACAAGGATTACAATATTACAAAAAGCCTGCTATTTGATCGCTAATGATTTGAGAATGAATTATGTAATAAACATATGAAAGAGATAGATAGATGGTAAGTAGATAAATAACAGATGATAGATAGATAGAGGTATAGATAGATGATAGATGATATATAGATGGTAGATAGTTGACATATAGATAATAGATAGATGATAGACAAACGATAGTGTGTGAAAGAGTTCTATTAAATCTTTAAAATTTTTAAACTTATTTAAAGAGCATGTGATGTCTTTATATGACTGTTTTCTGAAAAAGTTATTTTATGTTTATCTATTTATGTCTGTCTTGTCTGTCATGGCCCATATGTGAAGGTCAGAAGACAAATTTCTGAGTCCTTATCTCCTTATACCATGTGGGTCCCAGAAAGCAAACTCATCCTCAAGACTGGAAGCAAGTTTTTACCCACTGAGTCATTTTGCTGGCCCTTTTTCATGATTTGTGTATCCTTTTCTTTCTGTAAGTTTGCAGTCATACAGAAGGTGTAAAATATTAATTTTTATTATAAATAAATAATTTTGTTCTTTGCTCTTTTAGAGTCACAGAGGTTAAGAACAAAACTACACACTTCTTTCTCTGTTTCCCAATTTATATGCTAGTTTGCTCTTTGACAATTTTATACATTTATAAAACATACACTGGTTACTCTCCCCTCACACACTCTGTCCTATCGCTCTGTCCCTCCAGTCACACCTTCAATCCCTGCCAATCCCTTTCCCGGATTCATGATTTCTGGTTTGTCTTGTGACCTGTATAGTTTAATCAGAGCCATGCATGTGACCACTGGGTTGGAACTTTCCATCAGAGTCCGAGTTAATGGTGGGTATGTGGCTCCATCTCTCCCTAAATCGATCAGTAGGGAATAATTCAGCAGTGAGGGATGAGGTCTCCCAATTCCCAGTTCCACCCATGCCTGCTGTTGATAGATCTGCTCTTGGGAAGACCCAGAATAAGAAATTAAAGCTCTTGTGAGTTTATGATTGCAGTGGCTGAGTCTTATTCCCAAGCCTGATATTCTATAGCCCTTCCCCTACAAATGGAGTCTTAGATTCTTTATACCCATTTCTTCAACGTCCTCTTATCTTTACAGTGGAGGTATAAATGTCTTAGCCTCATTAGTCACTTATTTTAGCTCCTAATGCGGTTATGAGACTCTGCATTTCCTACAAAAGCTAAAAAATGGAAACATCCTAGATGTCCATGGACTAATGGTGAATAATGAAGCATGGTACATATAAAGAAAGGAATTCTATCCCCATGAGAATAACATGAAAAACAAAGGTCCGTGGAAGGTACTGCCAAAAACATGGGGGAGCTAACACAGCCAGGGGTGGGAGAGAGGATACCACTGCATGGTTTCCCTCAAATGTGGACCCAAACCTTGAATATTTAATTTGGTATGTTCAACTTGAACCAGGTAGAAACCAAGAACCTAGAAAGGGGCCATTATGAAAGGAATTTCTTAAAATAGGTGGGTTGCAGGAGCATAGGCGATATGAATAAATACAGGGTAGGAGAATGCTGGGGGTAGAAAGATTTAAACCGAGTAGAAGATGGGAGATAGATGAGAGAAGCCTATGCTGGATAGAGTGAACACAAATGGTGGCACATTAAAAATACAAAAGGAAATCTGTAATTTCATAACCCAATTAAAACTGTAATTTATAAAAATCATTAAACCTTTGCCAACTGGCAAAAGTTTCTACTGGAAGCTGTGGGTTGTTAAACAATACCCAAGTACCAGGAATGGAATACTTTTTTATAAGTTTTTGGTCAGGTAAACCGCAGTGACTCCCCAAACAATACTGGATTCTGCCATCTTTCTGGTTATCCAACAGAACTGGATTTTAAAGCCCTATTTCTAAAAACTTCATCACACATCTTGACTGCATGATACAGAGAAATCAAGTTGGAGCTAGTGTGGAGTCTTCTTATCTGTCAACTAGCATTCATGTTTGGGAAGGTGCTATGCAGGCTGCTGAAGGAGAAAAGGCAGAAATGGCATTACCCATCTTTGACCCTATAAACTATGAGAGCAACTTTAGATAAGGTGTGTTCAACGTGTACAATAGCAGCACTGTCGGTACATGGTTAACCAATAGCTCTCTGATAGCTATAATGACCATTCCACAAGATAGAACTCATTTTTGAACTATGAACTTGTCGAAACCTAATCAGAGGGATGTTCCAGATCCTAGGACAAAGCTGTAATTGTTTACCTAAATTGGCATAATTTAACATTTTATTTTTTTTTTATCCATGGTGGTTAAATGTTTTTTTTTTCTTTTATATTTTTTATTTATTTCTTTTTTAATTAAAATTTCCACCTGCTCCCCGTTTCCCATTTCCCTCCCCTCCTCCCAAATATTGCCCCCTCCCCCCACTTCCCTCCCCCTATCCCCACTCCTCTTCTCCTCCCCCAACTCCATTCCCCCTCCCTCTCGATACTGAAGAGCAGTCCAAATTCCGTGCCCTGCGGGAAGACCAAGGTCCTTCTATCTACGTCCAGAAAGGTGAGCGTCCAAACAGGCTAAGCTCCCACAAAGCCAGTTCATGTATTAGGATCGAAACCTAGTGCCATTGTCCTTGGCTTCTCATCAGCCTTCATTGACTGCCATGCTCAGAGAGTCCAGAATCAACCCATGCTTATTCAGTCCCAGACCAGCTGGCCTTGGTGGGCTCCCAATAAATCGGTTCCACTGTCACAGTGGGTGGGTGCATCCCTCGTGGTCCTGATTTTTTGCTCATGTTCTCCCTCCTTCTGCTCCTCATTTGGACCTTAAGAGCTCAGACCGTTGCTCCAAATTGAGACTCTGTCTCTACCTCGATCCATCGCCAGATGAAGGTTCTAAGGTGATATGCAAGATATTCATCAGTATAGGATAGGGTCATTTCAGGTTCCCTCTCCTTAGTTGCCCAAGGTACCAGCTGGGGACATAATCCTGGACACCTGCGAACCCCTCAAGAGTCAAGTCTCTTGCCAACCCTAAGATGGCTCCCTTAGATAGGATATATACTTCGCTGCTCCCGTATCCATCCTTCCTATATCCCAACCATCCCAATCCCCCGAGCTCCTCCCATCCTCCCCTTCTCATGTTTCTCATCCCATTTCCCCTTTGCCCCATGCCACCTCTCCCGCAAGTTCCCAGTTTTTGCCCTGCAATCTTGTCTACTTCCCCCTCTCCAAGAGATGCCACATCAAATGACAAAAGTATCTGTTCAACTATGTTCATAGCAGCATTGTTTGTAATAGCCAAAACCTGGAAACAACCTAGATGCCCTTCAATGGAGGAATGGATGAAGAAAGTGTGGAATATATACATATTAGAGTACTACTCAGCAGTAAAAAACAATGACTTCTCGAATTTTGCGTGCAAATGGATGGAAATAGAAAACACTATCCTGAGTGAGGTATCCCAGACCCAAAAAGAGGAACATGGGATGTACTCACTCATAATCGGTTTCTAGCCATAAATAAAAAACATTAAGCATATAATGTGTGATCCTATAGAAGTTAAATAAGAAAGTGAACCCAAAGAAAATCATATAATTTAACATTTTAAATAGACAGAGTTCCCTGTACCTTTTGAAGCCTGTCCTGGAACTTTCTCTGTAGACCAGGCTGACCTTGAACTCACAGAGATCCGCCTGCCTCTGCCTCCCAAGTGCTGGGACTAAAGGCATGCACACAACCACTGAGCTAAATTTATCTTTTAGCAATATCAGAAAAACAATTAAGAGACTATACAAAAGGAAATATTGAACTTGAGATTTAGACCTGGCAGAAGTTTGGCTGTGATAAAATGACATTAAGTCTTTGCTGTGACTAAAACTGTATATGAATTATTTCAGTATTCTACTGAGAAAAAAAATTAGTAAACAAATGTGAGAGACATGATTTCCCAGCCACAGCATTTTCTTTCACTCTTCAGGTATTTTTTGGCTAAATGACTCAGTCCTTTGATTTTATTTTGATGTGAGAATGAAAGACACATGCAGACTTTTCTATTTAGCTCTTGATTCTAATTCAGCAATTTGACACTGTCATTTTCTCCTTTTTGCCCATTGATGTCACAGCACAGAAAGAGGATGCATTCTGCTTTAAGTCTCAAATTTTAAAAGCCATTCCGCTTAATTTCTGTCCTTTGGAAATTTTATAAATTTTTCTCTCAGCCACAAGGTTATGTGGCTTATCAGTGGTGTTGTATTCTTCCTCAAAAACACTATGAAAAAGAAAATGTTTTAAAACTTCAAAACCTTAGATGAAGTAAGTCATGTAATTTTACATTTTCTAACTTTTGTAGCTACAAATATTTTCCATTCTGCTGGTTCTCTGGAACAGTTTCTCTCCATCCACGGGGTCCCTCTCACTACCTCCTGAAGGCATTTATGAAATAACCATTCTGAGGCTTAATATTAATTATGTACTCTTTGGCCTGTTAGCTCAGGCTTCTTATTAACTAGTTCTTACATGTTAAATTAACCCTTTTATACTATTTTATATTTTACCACGAGGCTCATGACTTACTGGTAAGGTTCTAGTGTCTTTCTTTTTCGGCAGCTGCATGGCATCTTCCTGGCTTCACCTTCTTTCCTCCTTTATCTCTGCTTGGATTTCCCGTCTTACTACATTCTGCCCTGCCATAGGCCAAAGCACCTACTTTATTAATCAAAGGTAATAAAACATATTCACAGCATACAAGGGAGCATACCACATCATTTCCCCTTTTCTATCTAAATGAAAAGGAAGGTTTTGACTTTGGCATAGCAAAAGCACATAAAACAAAACAGGTATCAAGCAAGAACCACAGTTACAATATTTAGTTGATTATTAGCACATACACATTATAATGGGTTTATCATGACATTTTTATATTTAAATATCATGTATTTTTGAGTGTTTCCTATACGCACAGTTCTTTTACATCAGTTTCTGTCCTCCATTTTCCACCTCCAGTTCCTCCCACGTCATAGCCAAATTTCCTGTCGCTACTCTTTCTTGACCTCTTCTTTAGTTATTAGTGTTAAACATATATGCATCCATTTGATGTGTTTAGGGATTACCACTTGGGAATGGTTAACCTGTCACTAAGCTCATCCTGGAGAAAATTGTCTCTCCATCTCTCCACAGGCATTAACTTCCCGTAGCTCTTCCTGTAGGGATAGGGCCCGCTCATTCACATGTCAACTGGTTGTATCATTCGGCAGACCTTGCTTCAGAAACCATGTTTTTGAGACTGTATGGGTGCCCCTCCCATATACAGAAGGCGCAACAGATCCCTGATCCTCTCGCTCTTACAACTTTACTGTCCCCTCTTCTACAGTGTTCCTCAAGACTTAGGGGTATGAGTTGTGTTACAAACGTATCAAACGGGACTGGACTGGGCCCCATGATCTGCTGTTCTCTGCATTTTAACCAGCTGTGGATTTCTGTAGTAGATGCTGTCAGCTTCAATAGGAAATTTCTTGGGTGAGGGTAAAAACTACACTTGTCTGTGGATATGAGGATGTTTTTAGAATGTAATTAGAAATTAAAATGACTTAGGAAATCAGCAGATTTGAGTCCCCTCTCTAGGGTCCAGTATTTTCCCACCAGGTAACTTGCTCAGTTTACAGTATCAGACATGATTGCCCTTAGTGGGTGAGTGGTCTTCAATTCAAATAGACAGTTGTGGGTTACCCCTGAGGAATAAGTGTCACTGCTGAACCATTGGGTATATCTCACTAGTACGGCCATTGCTATGGTTAAGAGGTTTTACACTAGAAAGTATTTTACTGAGTATGGTAACCCAGACTTAGAAAAAACACATACCACATGTTCCCTTTTGTTAGTAGATCCTGGCTCTGAATCTTTAGATGCAAGTATGTATATTCATCATATATATATATATATACATATTTGGAGATATTCATATATATTCATATATATGTGGTTATATACATATATTACCAGATGTAACTGTGGAAATGTGGGAACCAGGAAAATTAAAAGGGACTATGGGGAGTTAGCTCTAGAGAGGGGGATAATGGGAAACAGGAACTATGAAGGGGAAAATGTGTAAACAGGGGTGGGACTTAAACTGAGGTCAATCTTGGGAAGATCCCTATAGAGGGAGAGGAGTGAAAAGATAAATGACACTAAGGATACTAAAATGCAGAAGGAAACACTGTTTTGTGTTTACTTAAAAATGCTTATGTAATATATACAAGTATGTGTGCGTACACGCAGAGATAGTTTAATTGTAGTACTTGGGGTGATATTGCACCCCCTAAGATGTGTAGATCATATAACAAAAACTCCAATGACATGCATTGAGTTGTTGGCCCAGGGAGTTCAAGAGACTCCCAAAACAATATAGGTGATTACTGTTGCCCTTGACTGCTTCCAAGAGTGTGATGGTAAGAGCCCATTGCTGAACATACCACACACTTTAGACATGGGATTGGAGGAATCAAACTGGAATTCAATTTGGCTTGGTTTCTCTAAAGTAGAACCAACTATGATACTGTTTGTGAAGAGTTGCAATGCTGTACTCTTTCAGATTGGCTAATCTTCTGATCTTGTCATAACTTTTCTGCCCACATCCAAGTTTCCCTTCTCTGCTTATGGCCTTCAGCCGCATGGTGTCTCCAATGTTTTAAATTTTGGTTTCAGTAGAAGTGATAGCACCTTTTCTTATCTCAACTATTTACCACATGTTTTTACTTTTATTACATGTCACCGTTGCAGAAATAAAATGCTGCAAAGGCACTTAACAACAAAACAACTTAATGTGGGAGTGAATAGTGATAGACACTTAGTTGGGTAGAATTCCTGTTGGAAGTCAGGCTTCAGGAGCAACCAGAGTCCTCTTGCATATATTATAGAGGTAATATAGAATGCTGATGAATTTGATTAGTCAGTTAAACACACAATGATTTTTTAAACCTGCTTTTTTGTGTCTTTAAGGTCGTTTATTTTGTAGAGATGTTATTGTCAAATACATAATTTCCATAATTATCCTTTTTGAATTTGTGACACATGGGTGTAATATGTATAAAACAATGAACTGTGTCTAATTCACTACTTTACATAATTAAATGATATTTCACATAAGAATACTTAAAACTATGATCAGTCATCCCTTGCAGATAATATTTCTCATAATATTTCTAGAATTGGTGTCCAAACAGTGCTTTCACGGTGATCTTCACGCAGACATTCTCAGCAACCTCTGTAATTGGTTCTGTAAGAAGGGTCCTCAAAAGTGGTTTTTGTTTCTCTCCCCATTTCTGCTTTTAATGTATTTATATTTAAAACATAATCATACAATATTACAGAGTGAGGTCAGGATCTCAGAATGGGGTAATCACAATCCATGTTCATTCTTGAAAAGGTTTCAGTTAGAAAAAAAACCATCATTCTGTGAAAGGGATTTAGGTTTTGATTGTATAAATGTTCTCATTATGGAGTATCTGTGTCAAGCCACATGATATTGTCAAATGCAAATTTGTAAAGGGATGTTAACAGTCTATCTTGTCAAGCCAGGATGCTTCTCTTCCAACAGATTGATCTAAAACAATTCCACCCCCAGGACACTGCTAACTTTAGTCAGGTAAAATGATCTCTGTGATAAAAGGTAGGACTATGGAGGTCACAGGAGAAGTGTAACATACACAGCTGAGTAACCTGTCCTTACCTTATTTAAATACTTCACAAGCAAAGATCTGTGGTCCTTAAGCCTCCATATGGAATGGGCTGCATTCAGAACAGCTTGCAGTTTTTCTATAAATTCTTTCACTATGAATCTTGTCATCAAGCAATAAGCATTTATTAGTTTGTACTGAGACAGTTGGAGAAAACTCATGAAACATTTAATCATATAAACTATTTATAGAATGCACATCTAAACACAATTTTCATTTAGCAAAGAACAGGAAAACATTGCAACATAGGAATTGAGTCTGTTTCTAATTACTCATGATAAAATAAGGAACTGGCATTTTGTAATTTTGTAGGACAATGGGTTCTGACTTATGAACATCTCATGCATCATTATTAATCAACTGCTTATGCAGATTTAAGACTGACAGATACTGCAAAAAACTACCAGGACCACCTGATTGCACACATCTTTCCTTAAAGGTCCCAGTCATGGGCTACATATTCTAAATCAGCTGCTGTGCATGTGTGTCTAATAACATATGATTGCTGAATCTGCAAGATGCACTCAGTGTGCTCCATCACACGGGACACTTGATGTAGTAAGGCAAACTGAGAAACACAAATATTTATAATTTAAATGACTAAGCTTTAATAGCTCCTTTTCAAATTAGCTTATCAACCATCATATGGCATGGATCTCTGTCAAAGCTGTTAGACACATTCAAGCAATATATGTAGAAAATCATACACATTATGTTTACCTAGCCTACACAAACTTGGAAAGAAGGCCACTTAGTTCCTCTAATTAAAATTTCAAACCCATGCACAGTTTGGCTGGTACACACAGTAATAAGGAAACACGGGCATAGTTTAATTCATTCTTTTAAAGTGCCAGCTTACAGGCTTTCATTGAATCCAGTCCAGGCTCAGAAGCATAATTGATGGCAGCTCAAATTCTCAGGCAACAGCCAACGACAAACACTGAATCTGTTGCTGTTGGATTTGTTTGGGTTTCAGGTGCAAAGCCCTTACCATATGGTATCCTAAAGAGAGAGCTTTTGTTACAGTGGGCAGGGTGTGTGTGTGTGTGTGTGTGTGTGTGTGTGTGTGTGTGTGTTAAAGATTGCAGATACCCTTAATGCAACAATGAAAATGAAGGCAAACTTTGAAAAGAGAATGAACTCATTGCCTAGAACTACTACAGACCATAAGCTGCTGGGTTATTAAAGTTATATAGCACATCAGACAAATAGAGGCTCCTCTCTAAGACATTGCTTCATCAGTGAACACTTTATTTGTCCTTTACACCTTGTTTTCTTTTCACGATCAAATGGTTGTGCATTTATAATTAATGAGATGACACTGTATTATTAATACAAAATTTAAAACAGTTTGTAACAGACCAGTATACTTTAGGGAAAGATATATACCTAAAATGTTTTTTGAATCATCATTGCCTGTGAATGTTCAACATTTTTACATATGTGAAAAATATTGAGTTCAAAATGGTAAACCCTTTGGATTAAATTATAATGATTAAATGATTTTAAAAGCGACTGAATACAGAAGAAACAATTGAATAACAAAAAGCAACAGATTCCTATAATTGATTGACATCAAATTTAATAGATTTGAAAACCGCCACACTTAAGTTCCTTGTTTATGCTATTAAATCTCTAATTACTCAAATACCATTATCACTAACTAACCAGTGAAGTCTTATGGCAAATAGCAAAGTCTCTACACTCAAGAACAAAGAGTTTCATGTTTATCAGGAGCTCAATAGATGTGGCAGTAGCTATTGTAGTTAATATATGATTTTTTTTTTTGGTTTTTTTTTGAGATTTTTTTTGAGACAGGGTTTCTCTGCAGTTTTGGAGCCTGTCCTGGAACTAGCTCTTGTAGACCAGGCTGGTCTCGAACTCACAGAGATCCGCCTGCCTCTGCCTCCCAAGTGCTGGGATTAAAGGCGTGCGCCACCACCGCCCGGCTAGTATATGATTATTAAACAGTGTTGGCTTAGGATTAAAAGCTCCTACCAGGAGAGCTGCAGGCTATCAGTGGCTGATAAGAGAAGGAGAACCATTCTTCTCCAGTAGTAAGTTCCCTGATAGGTTGTCCAATCCCAAATAGTTAGTCCTTTAAAATGTGTCCATTAAAACAACATTAAATGGACTCAGTGGGTTACACACTTGTGTGCATATGTGTGTGTAATAATTACAGAAGAGTACATGATGCTGAGATGGGGGGAATGGGGCATCAGAGGAGTTGTCTCTGAGAGAGGGAGGGATTGAAAAGATGTAAACACAGGACTCATATGGAATTCTCAAAAAGTTAAGTATAATGGAAAAAAAAGTCCAAGGATAACATAAATCCAAAACTGTTCAATGAAGGAAATCAATCTTCACATAATTTCAAACAGTGAATAGACATATTTTACATACAAAAAATAGATCCTGAACAGCCTTCCAGGAAAGACTCATAATATAGAGAAAACTAGAAATGAGGAAGAACAGACTGGGTTACTTGTAATGATGCACTCCCAGGGAATAATCAGGTAATTCAATTTGCAGGCTTTCCAAGAAACTGGTTTCTAGACATTTTCAGACCTGATGTCATCAAGAGGTGTTTTCATTCAAAGCTAAGGTTATTGACAAGTCTCTGCAACCCACTGATGCCATCTCCTTAGCTCCTAATGATTAGAGCATTAGAGTAGCCACATTAGGAGTCCTCCACTTTAATATCTTTTTGCATGAGAAATATTTCAATTTCTTATTTGGGATAGAATATTTCTAACTAAAAGAATACTTTAATAGAAAGAATAGTTTTCACATCCTTCAATAAATCTTGGGAGAAATGTAACCCCATGTAAACTCACATGTCCATGCAGCACTGATTTAGTTTACAGTAGTGGTTGTTATTATTTAATGCAAGTAAGCTAAACAAACAAACCAAAATTTTAGAAATATGTACTGTTATTCACATCAACATTTTTCCTATAATTGACAACATAATTAGCAACACATCCCAATATAAATACATTAACTAATAAGGAAATATAGTACAGTAAGCTAGATGTTACACTGTTTTGTAAGATAGCTTCTTAGAGAGGTACTTTTTCCAAAAGAATAACAAGTGGGTTTCCTCTTGCCATTACTGTATAGTACCAAGAGTACACAAAGAAAAAATAATTATCCATTTCACATCTCTTAGAATCATCTGTGTCATGTTCTTCTTCTAGACTATTCTGCATCATGTAATTTAAAAGACCATGCATATAGGATGTGGTTGAGCCAACAGGCAACTTCTGGTGCTCAACTAGATTGAATCAAATTCCTGCTAAAACTCACAACTTCTTAATGAGTTCATCTGAGCACTTCTCCAGCACTGACTAAGATCTAGTTTGGTAATACACCACCTTATACACAGGGCAAGCGTGCTGATAGACACTCTGTCTAAATGATCTTTCTGTGTGATAGTTACAGACAAAAGATTTCCACTGGTTTTCAGAAACTTGCTCCATCAATACAGAGCAAACTCTTCAGTGTGTTTCATTAACTGCTTCTTTGAAAGGTCAGTCAGGGCTGTCCAATTTCTCCTGTGGGATATTGAATTTGACCTTTGGATTGTTGTTACTCCTTCCTGCTAATCCTGCCTCCTGGATATACTTTTTCCATGTGTTTCAATGGAGTATGGTTGGTGGCAACACAAATAAATTGCTTTTTGGTGATTTATAAAATGCCCCGGATGCCTGATGAGGTATTTTCAGGACAAGGGCAATCATTATGTGCTTCTTAGCTACAGCTTTGCCTTATTATACAGCCATTTCTTTGAAGTACTGTTTATGAACCTTAGCCTACAATTGAAATAACCCTGCCAGCCTTTGCCTTTTTTATTTTCTATTCAATGCCCATGCCCTACATCAAGTAATGAAAACAGAATATCTGGCTTTAGGACCCAGATAGAAATACTTTTCAAAACTACCCAGGAGTGTCTGATAAGTATCCAAGACTGAGAATGATTGTAGGAGAATGTGTAACATCTTATCAGATTCTTGTCAGAAGTACCAAATCAATTATGAGATGTTTTCAAATCTCTGGTCTTTTGACGAAAGTTAAACTGGACCAGTGTGACTTGCATTTAACACAGAAACTATGTAATGATATTTGTGTTCAATCTAGCATTTTCTCTAATTACCGCCACTTAACATTCTACCTTGTACTCGGGGGAATGAGAGAAGGGAAGACTTTCTGACAAGGATGTCATTGTCATTTTTCTTCAGAGTGTGGTAGACTCATCAGCACAGACTAAATTAAGGAAAATTGCCAATTTACATTATCACATAAACATTTAGGCATGGAACTGGAAAATGGTCGTTTTATCTCACCATCCACATTATGACCATACACGTTTCCCTGCCTCTATCTCATTCCTCTGCCTTCTGTTATGTTGCTTTTGTTCTCAAATCCCATATTTAGTTTTTTTTTTTTTTTGAGTTAAACAGTAGAGTGGGTCTCTCTTCAGGTAGGTTGTATTAAATATTTGACAGTTATCTTATTTGGTTTATCTTGTATTCCTGAAGTTGTCCCTCAGACAATTATGATACGCTGGGATATTTGGACTTTAAAGTTAGTTCAGTGTTTCCCAAGCCCTCTCATTGGAGTCAGAAATGAATTCATATCGGAAGTACACTACTTGAAATCTGAGTAGTTTAAACCAAAATCCATGCTACTAGAGTGAGGGATGGATTCCTTTCTGAAGCACACTACCTGAATTAGAATAGTTTGTACCAAAGCTCATGCCACTGCTATCTAAATGGCAGCCCTCAAGACTGGTCTTTAAATGACACACAGGCTTCCACTGTGAAGCTACTGTCTTCGCAGTGTGAGCTTTTATGAAAAGCAAGCAAATGACAAATAAGGGAATCAGAACACGTCAGCCATAGCCCCTTATCAATCTCACAGCATAAATGATCCCCGTGTTGACTCACGTAAACAAGATCATTTGAGGGAAAGGAATCAATGCAGAATCATCAGTACTAACGTGGTTTCCTTAATTAATTGTACATTGTAAAAACAGCTACTCCAGAAGAGGGGTGACTAAATGACATTTTAGGAAACAGAATGTTTTTAGTTGTATCTTTATCACGTAAAAAAAAATGACCCTTGGAGGTGACATTTGTGCTTAAAAGCTTATACATGCTTGATTCGATAATGCTGTAGACACAAAATGTATTAACCCCAAATAGTCCTCTTCCTACCCTTTTGAAAGAGAAACAGCTTTAAAATCTACCTGAGTTTTAAAATCGTGGCCTGTTGAGTTTTAATTCCATGTGCTAGTTTTTTGAGATCTCCAATTCGTCCCAATAATTGTTCTGGTTTGGATGTAAAATGTCTCCCAGGGGCTCAAGTGTAAGCTCTCAGTAAATCCAATAGTTTCCCTGTCCTGGGACATTGTGGAACTTCTCAGAAATGAGCCCTAGCAATCAGAAGTGGGTCATGTGGAGGCAGCTTTTGAAGGTTGCATGCCTTTCCAGTACTGGCGTGTGATCTCTGGGTGTGAGCTCTGAGATACATTCCTGCCACTGTAGATGAGGCTACCCCAGCTGTCATGTTTTGCACTATGACTGACTTAATTCTCTGATCTACCACTTGCTGAGACAATTCTACATTAGTTCCTGTTGTCAGATGCCATGGCCATGGCAACATAAACGGTAGCTAACACACTGTCCATGGTAGCGACCCAGCAATAGTTCTTACATAGGGCACAGTGAAGTGAGATGACCTCCTTCACTCCCTCTCCTGTCTTTTATCATGGTCAACATTATCAACATATGACAATTAGTGTTATTTAATCACCAAGAAAACGTATTATTTTTCTTTAGTTGCATTAGTTTGAGTTATAACCTTTTGCCTGTTATATTCCCAGTCTGCTTATAAACTTGCTTCCATGAATGTTACTCTTAAGAGAAAAAGTTTGGAAAAAGAAAACATGACCTATAATAATGTCATTTATACTCAGAGGCCATCATGCTTTGGTAGTTATCAATTCTTTCTTTGTGTAATTTTTTTTTTATATTTAGTTCATGCTTTTCTCTTACCTCCCTGGTAGTCTCATCTTTAGACCTGATAATGTGGGAGCAATTTACCAAACATGTGAGTTCTCCAAATCTCCTTACAGTGTCCATCTGTCCCTTACATCACGTAACTTAATGTCTAGTACTCAGGGATTCACACCCAGAGGTCTCTGATGTTCTTCCTAAAGCCTTGATTCTAACGCTGTTGATTATGCATACTGGTGCCAGCATGACTTGTGCATGTCTTGTCTAAGTCTGTACATTTGATCATCTAATTATTCTTCTATAAAATGTATGGATACAGGGGCTGGGGAATAGCTCAGTCAGTAAATAGTTTGTCACACAGGCATGAGTGCCTGAATTAGATCTCTAGAATTATGAGAGGAACAAAGAAAATTGGTGTGATGGTGCATTTTTGTCATCTCAGGACTGGAGACATGAGACAAAAAGATCCTTTGAGCTGCCTGGGCAGTCAGCCTGGTTGAATTGGAGAGGCCCCAAGCCCCAGTGAAAAATACAACAAAGAAAAGGCAAGTGAACAATGTCTCCCAAAACAAAGAAGAAAGCTTCAGGTTAACTCATGGCTGACATCTGACTTCCACACACATACTCTGATACACACTCCTTTACACACATAAACGTACACACAAAGGTAAACATGCAAACAGATTCCTATTGTTTCTTGGTATAATAAGCCAATAAATAAATTCTTGGTCCAATGTAGAGGGCTTTGTACAATTCTGATCTCAAGATGTCATCTCAGGCATTCTTTCTCACTTGTAACATCTGCTTTGTTTCTTAGAAGCCCACATCATTCCACCGTTGTTCTGCTTTGTAGGGTGAGAAACTGAGAAGGTTATGTATCCAGACATACAACCATGATCTTTTGTATTGCCTATCTATCCTTCCTTAGCGCAGAATTCCCTACAACAGATTCTACTTTTTAAAAGGTTTACCTTGTTTTTAATTATGTATTTATGTGTGGGTATCTGCACATGGGGCAGGTTCCTGAGGAAGTCAGAGGCATCCCCACGGAGCTTGAGTTACAGGCAGATATAATTTACGTAACTTGGGTGCTAGAAAAGGAAGTCAGGTCATCTGCAAGAGCAGGAAGCACTCTAAACCATCTACCTGTCTCTATAGCCAGTCAACCAAATCTTCTTCTAAAAAGTGCTCTCCCTTTTGGTGTTCAAATCTTACTTCAGGCATTAGATCTACTCCAAGTTCCTCAGAGAGAAGAATGAACTATTATTCAGCGTCATAAGTCTTGTGCAGGCAAACTCCAAATCTCTGAGGGCTCAATAGGACAATGCCTTTTGGAAGGACACAGGTATTGGCAACTTACTTACCTTGGAGATTCGCTGGTATAAGCAACTGCTGTTTCCGCCCTATGCTTCATGAAAATGAAGATGATATAGATGCTGATGTGCTGCCAAATCGTGCATTAGCACCACAGTGTGCCCTCTCTTCTACAAGTCGTACATTAATTCTCCTGTTGTAAATCTGCCTGTCAGCCGAAAAGAGCACTGTAAGCCCTTCACAACATCCTGCTCGTCTTTCTCCTGGCAAAGAACTGTCTATAGGAAGCTTGGAATGTATGCGGTGAATGTGTGTAGTTATGAATGAAATGGTAATGTCCCGCCATATTATAACTTCAAAATCTTTCCTCTGAACTTCATCAAAAATCAAGCTAGATATTCAGGATTGAGACTTCATCCTGATGAATTGTTCCTGTTATGAGTATAAAGTGTCCATCTCAATCTCTTCTGATTGATTTTAGTTTGAAGTCAGTTTTGTTAGAAATTAGTATGGACACACCTGCTTTTTTCTTAGGACCATTTGCTTGAAAAATCTTTTCCCAACCCTTTACTCTAAGTAGATGCCCACGAGCAAGAAACTCAGGACCGTGAAGGGTGCACCCACACACTGAGACGATGGGGATGTTCTATCAGGAGCTCACCAAGGCCAGCTGGCCTGGGTCTGAAAAGGCATGGGATAAAACAGGACTCGCTGAACATAGTGGACAATGAGGACTACTGAGAACTCAAGAACAATGGCAATGGGTTTTTTATCCTACTGCATGTACTGGCTTTGTGGGAGCCTAGGCGGTTTGGATGCTCACCTTACTAGACATGGAAGGAGGTGGGTGGTCCTCGGACTTCCCACAGGGCAGGGAACCCTGATTGCTCTTCGGGCTGACGAGGGAGGGGGACTTGATTGGGGGAGGGGGAGGGAAATGGTAGGTGGTGGTGGGGAGGAGGCAGAAATCTTTAATAAATAAATAAATTTAAAAAAAAATCAAGCTAGACACTGGATATTTTTAATTATCTATAGCCAAAAGCCTCTATCTGTCAATAACATGTGTGGGTGTTTTTGATTATAATACTTTAAACAAATAGGCCATTTTAGTGCACTTAGAATATCTGTTCCAGTAAGTACTGTAATTTACTTCTAAAAAGATATTTTTACAGGTAATCTATTTAAATCTTGCTATTGCATATAGTGTTTGTGCTGTATCTAAACAATAAACATTTTTAAAAATATGCCTAAAGTTTGTGTAACTTAGATAATAATAGTAATTGTTTATATTAATATTTTTTGAATGCACATAATGCTTAGTACTGCCAACTTGGCAGCATATAGAAGAATCCAGAAGACAAGTCTTTGAATATGTTGTTAGGAATTATCATGATTGTATGGATTAAGGTAGGAAAACAGCCCACTGTGAAAGGGACTGTCCTCTGGCTAGGATACTTATCTGTATTTATGGAGAATGGGAGCCACCATCAACATGATGTCACTACTCACTGCTTCCTGATTGTGGGTATGTTGTGACCAGATGTTTAATCCCCTCTTGCCTTGACTTCCATTTGTGATGTATGGTAACTTTAAATTACTAGAAAAAAAAACTCTTTCTCCCTCATTTGCTTTTCTCAAAGTGTATTATCACAGTAACAAAATTGTTACTGAGACAACATGTGGCTTACTCTTTTATCCATTGAAGGAGACCCCAAAGAGGCAGTGGTGACATTCTACACAGAAACCTAAGAGCCAAGGCTGCAATACTTTGTTCAAATTTTGAGAGAGGAAAAAAAAGGTAAACAAAGAGTCATATGCAATATCTTACTCCCTTCAAATATCAAATATAATGGTGCAGGAACACAATTTTAATGTATTAATTCTATCATTTACTTAACTGCAACATTTAAGACTAAATTTCTGCTAATCAAGTACTAGGGGGATTTTCTTTTCTTTCTTTTTTTTAGAGTATAATAAAGGATTCTTTATTTATGGGTAGCCTCTCAGATCAACAGTCCTCTGCACGAGCAGGGAACAGGAAACAGAAACAAGTTGACAAGAAAAAGAAAAGAACATGTTTCTTTATCTCTTGTTATAGTAGACCAAGACCATGTCTAAGTGTCCCAGCATACAAAGTCATTGTCTTAGGAGTTCCCAGAGCACCTCTCCCTTTTGGCGGATCTATGTGAGTTCGAGACCAGCCTGGTCTACAGAGCTAGTTCCAGGACAGGTTCCAAAGCCACAGAGAAACCCTGTCTCGAAAAAATAAAAAAAAAATAAAAAAAAAGAGTTTTAAACCTAATGTAAAACTACATACAATAAGAACAGATATCAGGTATAAAAATTAGAGTGACAATAGAAACCCTATCTTGAAAAAAAAAATAGTTACACACATCATAAACAATATCATGAAAGTAATGTATACTAAATATTTCTTTTTTATTGAAAATATCCACCTCCTCCCCTCCTCCCCCTTCCCTCAGGTATGCAAGGAGATGTCCCCAGCTTGTTCCTTGGGCAGCAGAGGAGAGGGTGCCTTAACTGGCCTTATTTTATAGCTACACTGATGAGTATCTTGCATATCACCATAGAACCTTCATCTGGTGATGGATGGAGATAGAGACAGAGACCCACATTGGAGCAGTGGACTGAGCTCCCAAGGTCCATATGAAGAGCAGAAGGAGAGAGAACACGAGCAAGGAAGTCAGGACCGTGAGGCGTGCGTCCACCCACTGAGACGGTGGGACTGATCTAACGGGAGCTCACCAAGGCCAGCTGGACTGGAACTGATGGAGCATGTGATCATACCGGATTCTCTGAATGTGGCTGACGGTGGAGGCTGACTGAGAAGCCAAGGACAATGGCGCTGGATTTTGATTCTACTGCATGGATAGGCTTTGTGGGAGCCTAGTCTGTTTGAATGCTCACCTTCCTGGACCTGGGGAGAGCTGGGAGGACTTTGGACTTCCCATAGGGTAAGGAACCCTGACTGCTCCTTGGACTGGAAAGGGAGAAGGAGGGGGAGTGGGGAGATTTTCTTATACAGGTCTTACAAACGTACATTATGGAGGTCTGTTCTTTCTCTGCAGAGTCAGACCCTAACTAAGGCTCCACACACTTTCCTATTTTCCCAAATTACACAAACGGAGAAGGTTGCAGAGCCTGATTTAACCTTTCTGTAATTTGCCTGATAGCCACAGCCTGGAAATTATCTCCAAAGCATCTTGATTTTATAATTATAAGTTTGGCTTAGTTCTTTCAGGCATGACGATTCCTTAAAGCATCATTTAGAATTATAGGCATTTCTAGTATTCAACCTTTACAATGTTTCAATTTACAGCATGAAATTACTGTGAGGATAAAGTCAATGAAAAGTACCAGATCTGGTCCATGGCTCATAAATATTCAGTAAACTGATGACGATGGTGTTGGTGATGATGATGATGAAGAAGATGATGGTGATTTAATCTAACCTCTTCATGATTCAATGATTCAGTAAGAAACCGGCTTAGATGAAAACGGTGGCAGAGACTCTCTATAATGAAAACTTACTTAGAGATTGCTCAAAGGTATTTTGCAAATATTACCATGATAACCCTGACATGTAAGGTTAAAAACGTGGAGGAAACCAGGGTTCCCCCCTCCGGCTCAGGGTGATACATGTCTTACTCCACGAAACAGCAGCAGCAGCATTAGGAACTCATTAAGAAGCAGAATCTTGGGCAACTCCCCAGACTGGGCGAATTGCAGTCTGCATTTGACAAGTGGTAGAGTGCCTCCTAATTTTATTAATGGTGGAGCAATGACATTGAACCCCACCTAGAAGTAAACTGAAATTCGGGGAGGTAAGTTGTGCAGACTTCAGCCACTCTCCACTATTCATTAGATGAGAGACTCTGGACAGACTCTCAAATGCAATGTAGCACCTTAAACACGGGTTCAGTTTGTTTTCCTATCAATCATAATGATGGAAACAGGAAAAGAGAGCAACATTAAAAAGTTTATTTTAAATGCAAAGGTGAGTGGATGTACGCACGGGTTTAAAACTTGCATCTTTCAAATAAAATGGCAATAAAAGAGACAGAAAATTTCTAGGGTAACTTTGAAATAGTTAAGTTTTGCTTTTTATAGTTATACATATTGCATATGTAATTATAAATATATATGTATATATAACATTACATTTTCGTGAACATTAATTCTCAGATAGAGATCATACTCATACCAGGATAATAAACTTGAGGGGAGAGACTATTTTGAATTCTGATTACTTCGCATGGCTAGGTCCTTAACCATCTTAGTTGATCATTTAAAACCTTCTTACTTTATCAAAACTTATATTGTGGAAAGGTGACTACTTTGCATTTTGTGAGTAGCAAATCCATTCAGTAATAAAGATGATGTTGTTTGTTAATCTTCAGTGTACTGTAGTACAAAATTGTTGATGAGATGACCCTTTTCCTGGTGTTTTAAAGTCAGTCTGGCCAACTAAAAACAAAATGAATGCAAATAGGGTTTTATACAGTCCCTGTATCACTAAGTGTCATGACCTTATTTTGGACTTCAAAATATGATTGCCTCTAATTGTTTCTCAAGCAAAATGTTAAATAATGCTAAGCACAAAAACGGTGAAATACCCATCATTTGAGGAAAGATTAAATTCTCTCAAACAGCATGAACTTATTTTCTCAGTAGAGCTTTGGAAATAGATATAAAAATCTGAGATACCATGGTTCTATCCCTTGATTATGACTTACAGTGGTGACATGTGTTCAAGAGAAGCAGATTTGGGAGCAGCCCCTGTCACTCTCAATGTAACACAATTAAGACTGGCCCAAAGTCCAGCCCGTATGTAGTAAGTGGGCATTTTATAAGTGAAAATGGAAAGTTTGTCTACATACCTGACAGCATCAGTAAATCTATGCTCCATCACAGAGTTAAAACAGAACCCCAAAACAAATGATGTATAAATGGTCCAAACACTGAGTAAGCCCCAGATGACCTGAACATGGAGATGATAATGTGGTAATACCATTTCTCTCCTCTTAGGAGTGATTACCACTCTTTAAATATGTTTTCCTGTAAATCATAAGCAAATTACAATTTAGTAAAGTTGCCTGTCAGATTCAAGTCTGCATTTTCATTATCTAATGCTGGTTTGAAAATATTCTCCCTGTAGAGTGATTTTAGTTACTTTAAATGAATCTATCCCTTCAAGTTACTTTAAAAAAAAAAACCCCTCAGTTGTGACCAAGGTCTTCTGACCTATTTCTCAGAAAATTATTCATCAATAAAATGTAGGGCTTAATTTGTAGCTATCATAATCACCTCTCCCTCCGTCACTGTCTCTTCTCAGCAGGGATCTCGGGGGATTACTTGTCACTACTGATTTTGTATCACTCTAGAGATCCTTGGAATATTATATTTGATAACCATCACAGACCTGATTAGACAGCTGAGATAAGAGTCTTCTATCCTAGCACCTCAGCCAAGTAGAGGCGTCATCTGGAGCGGTGAAGAGCATGTCAGAGTGCCGCCCATTATTCTTCTATAATCAAGGTCTGGGGTGAAAATCTCTGAATTTTTTTCTGAACGTTGTAGTTAATATGCATCCAATTTCATCCTCTCTCCACCACAAGGCCTCATGAGGATCTGGAAAGATGCTTTCCTTTCATATTTCGTTCCCTCCCTGAAGGCTGTTTAAATTAAGCTTTTCTTATAACTACCTGAAACGGTGGCCGGTCTTAAAATGACTGTTAATTATGTGGGCTCACATGTTTTCACTAACAGCCACAGCCCTGTAGAATTGCATACTTGTCTTTACAGAGTTTTGTTTGCAAATCAACATTTTACAAAAATAAAATTTTATAAAAATATGCTTTAAAGCACCCCAGTATTACCTTTTACAGCCTTAGTGTAATCATCACTGCCAAACATGACACTCATTTGTGTCCATGCTATCCCTTCCTTGTTTGTTGTTTTCCTATTTTTATGTCATTATATTCGCTAACAAACACGGGGTCCTGCTGATGTACTAGGAAGCTCGCAGAACAGAATCAATCGAATTACATACAAAAATGTCATTAGTAACTTGATTAGTGTCAGGCAAGAGAAACCCATAATTAAAGCAAAGGGAGTGAGATTCAGAGAGGTGCTAAAGTAGGTAGGGTTGAGCTGAGCCCTTAAAACAGGAAATTATCTTTGAAAAATCCTGTTTGAGCTGAGGGCTAATCAGCAAGTGGGAGGGACCTAGGCAAGGAACAGGATAACGCCACCCCCAATGCAATCCAAAGACCAATATATTGTAGGAGACCCTAGTGGGAGACAGTAAGACTTTGCCAACACAGAGTCTGTGAAAGCAAGACCAGACCAGACGTGATCAGCATGGAACTGCACACACAAAGCCTTAGAGAAAAGAAGAGCTCTGCCTCTCTTGTAGGAGTGGGATGTGAAGGCATTTTAGAACACAAGGATAACAAAAATGGTCATTTGAGAAATCCCTATGGTTTTGTGTGGATGGGTATTGGTATTGCAGATCTATAAGCAAAGAATGTGGATGCTATTAACAGAGAGATTTAGGGAATAGAGAGGGTGGTGGATTTGCTGAATTTTGAAGAAATAGAGTCAGGAGAAGTTGGCAGTCTTCTTGAACCTGAAGTTATCCATTTCAGATGTTGCTTTGAGCTCGTGTTAGATGCCTGGGGTTGTGAACTCACACTTGATGGGTTTGGTCCAGTCCTCCCTCATCCTTCAGCTGCTCTCTAGCAGTTTCTGGGGGACAGAAAACCTCATGTATTGGCATTCGAGTCCCCCACACTGATTCCCTTCCCTCTTTTCCTTCATAAAAGCTTTTGATGGCTTCCTCTTTTTTTACATCCATTCCTTTGCACCTTTAGTTTTTTGTTTTGTTTTGGTTTTTTCTTTTTTCTTTTCATTGATTTTTATTGAGCTCTACAAGACTAGCTTTAAACAAAGGTTCAAAAATTATTTTAGAAAAAAATTATTCAGAAAAATAACATGTACCAAAATACTTGGTTCCTCTTTGGCTTGTGCTGTTCCCCTCATATCCACCCTTCTCAAACCCAGGTTAGAATGTCCTTCTTCCTCCTGAAATATTTTTTTCTGAACCTTTGTTTAATGCTAGTCTTAGTTTAAACCCTAGCTCGTTCATTATTGCTGCAAATGTTTTTTTTTCTATGAACCCAATCTCAGCTTGTGCACTACGCCATTTTTATTCCTTTTTCTATAGAAAGAGTTTCAATTTAGAACTAAACTAGAAATCACTCAAGAATAGGTTTTGGGGCTGGCAAGATGACTCTGTGGGTAAAGGCATTACTCACTTAGCGTGATGACATGCATTCAATACCAGGGATCCACATGATAGAAGGAGAGAACTAATTGCAGAGAGTTGTCTTAGGACCTTTACATGCACAGAATGGTGTGTGTGCACGCACGCACGCACACACACACACACACACACACACACACACAAACTGTAATTTAAAAACTAACAGGTTATTTGTTTCATATTGCCCAGAAGTAGAATGATATGTACACAAACCTAATGTCACATTCTCAAACCTCTACCCAACAGCAGCTTCAGAAACATCCAAGTCTCCTCCACAAGGATCTTTGAAGAAAGGCTAGAAAGATAGCCAAGTGCTTAATGGCATGCACTTGAGAGACTGGGTTTAGTTCTTAGCATCCATGTCAGATGCTTTACAACCTTCAGTTCTAGCTCCAAAGTATCTGGTGCTCTCTTATGGCCTTTGCAGGTAACTGCATTGGTGTGCACATGCCCCATACAGTCATATAAGCATCCAGATAATTAACAAAAATTACTTATACTTATTTCCAAAGTAGGGAGAATTGTGTTCATAACAATTAAGAAAAAATGAGATGTTTTGTGGACTTGTATGAATGGAATGAAATGGATGGACTTTATACCTAATGAATTCCTTGTTTATTATAGGAAAACTAATCTCATTTATCATTCTAATTACATAGCAACATAGTTACATCATGTAAAAAATAATTTAGAAGTAGAAAATGTTGCATATACTTTCAAGTAGTAAGTAACACACAAATGTTTTTTCCAGTTTTGAAATTAGATGATTAAAATTGAGTATAGTTAACAACAATAAATTTATAGTTCAAAATACTGGTAGAAGAGGATTTTTAGTTACTATTGAAAATAATTTTATACAGTATATTCTGATTAGTTTCCCTGCTCTCATTTCCTCCCACATCCTCCAAGGTTTCCCAGCCATCCAACTCCACACCATCTTTCTCTCTCTTTGAAAAACAAGCAAGTAAATAAAACATCAACAGCATAATAAAATAAAACAAATAAAAATATGAAAACACATACACATGAAGACACACGTATGTGCACACACACACACAAAATCCTTTAAAACACAAAATCAGAAATCATAATATACAAGCAGAAGGCCAATAAGATCAAAAATATGCCCAAACAAGGCAATATGAGATAAATAGTGCCCAAGTAGAACCATTGAGCATGAGGCCGGCCCTTAACTGTGGTTTGTATACCCAATGAGGTTCCATGGGAGAAAACTCATTTTTCTTGTGCAATTGCTTGCCAGTTTGAGATATCTTCTCGGTTAGGGATGGAAACTTGTGTTCACTTTACCCTCCCAGCACGGAGAAACCATCTAGCCTGGACCTGTGAAGGTCTTGGCCACACAACCACAGTCTCTGAGTTTGTATGTGCATCATAGATGAGTTTCCCTGCGTGTCTGGAAGGCACCATTGTCTTGGTACCACCCACCCTTTCTGGCTCTTACAAACTTTCTGCCTCCTCTTTCACATAGTTTCCTGAACCCTGAGGAGAGGGATTAAATGAAGACATCCCCTTTATGAGTAAATGTTGCAAGATCTCTCATTCTCTCAATATTGTAAAAGATAGTTTCTAATGTCCTAATCATCACAAAGAAATGGTAAGCATTTGAAATTAATATGACTATGCTAGGCTAACATAATATGCTATTGCACAAGTTATTTTTATAGCTATGTGTTGAAGCTTTAGACTATTCTTCTTTAGAACAACCTGGTCTACAGAATGAGATCTATGACAGCCAGATATATACAGAGAAACCCTTTGTCAAAAAAATTAAAAAGAAAAAGTAAAAATAGAGTTTAAAATAAAACCACAAATAAAGATGAAAAATACACAGAGAGTCTGAATACTGTATGTTATTTTGTTGTCTTTGAATTGTTGGAATGCTGAGGAAGGAGCAACAGCTGCTAAAAGACTTTTGATTATAAATGCTACAGGATTAATCCAAAATATATGTCGGCAATACCTTCCAGGAATTTTTAAAAGTCATTAGAAGCCCATAGTTGATCTCTCCTAATTTGTAACTTTTGGCATCAAATTTTTATAGGTGTATTTTATGTCCTAAATAGTTAATAAAATCTCTTTGTATATTTTCAGTACTAATTGTAATAACCAAAGATATAAAACTTTCTTCACTTCATCAAACATTTTCTCTAAAGTATCTACATTTGAATCAGCTAATAAAATTCTGTGTAACTTCAAAAAAAAAAAAGTATAATTATGTCAAATAAAGCTTAAATTAAAAAAATCAAGAGCATTCCTTTTCTATATAAACATTTACTTTAAATAGTTAAAAATCAATAAAATTACAAAAAAAATTTAGTGAAAAATTGACACCTAGGTAGTGGGTCAATCAAAGGACAAGGTTTACTTCTGACCTGTGCTGGCACAGGTGAGACAAGGGACAATACATCTTGTGTAAACTGACCATTTATCCTCCCTTCTCTACAGAGCAGTCAAAAATCTCACACAGCTGTAATTTGCTGGTTCTTTATTCCCCATGAGCCTTGTTGCTGAACTCTATGCCTTGCTTTTTCCTGATACTAGTCATTGCCTCCGGTGTTGACATCCTTCATTAAAGGTCATACCACTGAGGGGGTGAGGAAGACGTGACACTGCTTTAAGGGTATCTGCCTCACCTCAGAGTAGACAAGGATGCTATGTTTGTTACTTATATCATTGGTACTAAACATCAACAAAAGCCACTTAGAGAAGGGATGTATTCTTCTGGCTCATTGTTTGTGCTATCCGGAAAAGGAATTCATGGTAAAGTAAGAAAGCTGGTCACATCGTGTCCATAGTAAGGAAGTAGAGAGGAATAAATGCTAGTTCTTAGCTTACTTTCTTTTTATTTTTGAATCCACAATCCCAGACCATAGAATGCTGCTCTCTGCATTCACGGAGATTCTCTCCACATCAAAAAATCTGATCTGGACTATCCCTCAGATACGTTTCCAAGGTGATCTCAGCTCCTGTCAAGTTAACAGTCAATATTAATTATCAGAACCGCATCCAATGAAAGAACCTCTTGCAGACTGTACCCATTCCACTCTCTTGTTTCCCATATTCATTTTCCCAGGTGCTCTGCCTGTCAACCCCACCAGTCTCTATCATTATCCATCCTCCTCTCTTAGAGGTTTGGCCCCATCACTAACTTAAGTACTTCTCCTTTATTCTTTTCATGTTTTAAATTTTAACAATTCACCTTTGTGTCTTTCAATGGATCTATATCTTATTTTGTTTCAACTGTTTTCATTGTTTTAATATTTATCTGATATTGTGTTTTTATTTTTAAAATATTTTAGTAATTCTTTGAGAAATTCATGGAATGTATTATGAGCAAATTCATCACTGTTCTTCCCCATACTTCCTCCCAAATCTACCCTGCTGCCCCCAACTTCCTGTTTGTTTAATTTTTAAAAAATAATCCATCCAGTACAACTTGTGCTGATCATATACACCTGGTCATTTGCTCCTGAGTGTTGGGCCATCCACCATACAGTGATCAACCTACAAGTGTCGATACCTTTAAAGAAAACTGCGTCTCCCACAAAAACCTTCAGATGTACATTGTTCCTCAGTTAAAAGATGAACACTTTTCCCCACAATTAAAAACACTACTGAGTGAACTTACAAGCCCTTTGTTGTACTTTTCCTCAGTAATTTTGAACAACTCTCTCCTTTCTTGAATTACAGTACACACTTCAGAGTAAAGCTGGGCATGTGGCAATTAACTAATTAATCATTATACATAAAATTATAAGTAAATATTTTATCCTAGTGTGATTATTAAACTTCTATTCTTTGACTTCAAAATTCATCTATCAATGTAGAAACAGGTCAAAGTCTTTCTTCATATTAACCTTGTTTTATTTTTATGACAAGTTGAGTTTATTTTTTCTATTCTATTTTTGTTTCTAATTTGTTTTACTTTTCTACTTTCTTTTACCATCTGTCTCTAATGGTAGCCATTTGTGTGACATAGGTTTAATGCATTTTATACACATATAAAAATCATCCCTTTGTACATAATAATCTCAAAAAATAAAAAGGTGTTTAAATGGCGTTATCCTGCAATGGTGTAAAAATGCTTGTAGTAGATGCTACAGACTGACTAATAAAAAGCATATTTCCTGGGACAGGTTACCTCTTTTGGAATTAATGGCCAGTGGGGTCCCATAGCACTCCCTGTTGTACTATGGAATGGAGCGTAGCATTTTTGCAGGTCTCTTTTCTTATTTCCCAGGTAGTATTACAATCACCAGTATTTCTCATCCCTATCAACTTTGTTACAGTGACTGCTCAGTGAGTTCCTCTTACTCCTTCATTTCAAATACAGCCTACATGACTTAACTTTAATCTTTTGTTAAGGTGTGCTAGCATCCCTTTGTGCTTACTCTATGAAGTTAAAAATGCTTTAGCAAACAAAATATTTTCAGTCTGTGTAGTCGCATCCCTTTGGGTACAGGTTGGTTTGCAACCTCTCCCATATTGAGGCCACTATCCAAATGCTGCCACTTGTTACATCCTTTTCCTCATAAGAAACACCTTTCTCATCTCTCAGCACACCCTGAACTCAAGCTTCAGTGTACACACATGCTTCAACCATAAATTCTGCTCTGAGTTCCTCAGCCACAAATGACAACAAAAACAAAATGAAACCAGATGTACTAGTGAGCATAAGGAGGGCCATCTATGATTTACACCCCATCCCTCCTCCATGGCTTCTTTTCATTGTGTCCTATTCATGCTATTCCATTATATGAGCAAGGCCACTTTTTAAATATTGCTCAGAATAGGATTATAAAATCAGACCCAACATATATTATATACATACTTATCACATATTCAAATCCCCATTTTCAATAAAAGTTAATGTTCATGAGTTCCAGAGATTGGAAAATAGATATTCTTGAGAGATATAATTTTTCCACAGGAATTAAACACAACTTCAGAACTATCTCATATACATGTAGACTCTAAGAATTTACATCTATTATAGTATTTTGTAATAAAGACAAAAATTAAAATTTTAGATCCTTGTTACATACAATTTATTTTATCATAACTATTATTTACAAGACAATTTAAGATATATAGTGTAAAAGTATGTTAAGAATGTCTTCTGTGCTGTCTGATTTTATCCTTACCATTACACCCTAAATTCTTTCCCTTCCTATAAACTTCTAGAATGTTAATTTGTTTCACATAGATCAATTATATTATAGATTCAAGAGAAAATTTGTGAAAAAGCTCCTGATCATAATTTAAAGCTATAAAAATTATGGGTTTATTACTTAGATCTGTATTTTTTAATTGGACTTAATTTTTTAATTGGATTATTTGGGATTTTGATGTCTGATTTCTTGAGTTCTTTATATATTTTGAGGATCGGTCCTCTGTCTGATGTGGAGTTGGTGAAGAACATTTCCTAGTCAGTGGGTTGCCTTTTTGTTTTATTGACTGTGTCCTTTGCTTTACAGAAGCTTCTCAGTTTCAGGAGATCCCATTTATTGATTATTGCTCTCAGTGTCTGTGTTACTGAGTTTATATTTCAGAAGTGGTCTCCTGTGCCCATGCATTTAAGGCTACTTCCCACTTTCTCTTCTATAAGGTTCTTTGTGGTCAGATTTATATTGAGGTCTTAAATCCATTTGGATTTGAGTTTTATGCATGTGAAAGATATGGATCTATTTGCATTCTTCTACATGCTGACATCCAGTTATGCCAGCACCATTTGTTGAAGATGCTTCATTTTTCCATTCTACAATTTTAGCTTATTTATCAAAAATCAGGTTGTCATAGGAATGTGGATTAATATCTGGGTCTTCAATTCAATTCCATTGGTCAACTTGTCTTTTTTTATGCCAATAAGAAGCTGTTTTCATTCCTGTAGCTCACATGGAAACAGGAAATAGACAAAATTGACTGACAAAATTGGGAGCATGGGGGTTGGGGAAGAAGGGAGGGCAGAAAAAGAAGAGGAGGGAAGAAAGGGAGGGGTAGAAGCATTTGAGGGAACAGGATAGTTGAGATGGAGGATCTATGATGAGAGCATGGGAAGAAATATCTAGATTGAGGGAGCTATTATGGGGGCTAGCAAGAAACCTGGCACTAGAGAAATTACCAGGAATCCACTAGGATGACCCAGCTAAGACCCTAAACAATAGAGGAGAAGGTGACCAAACTGGCCTTGTCCTGTAGTCAGATTGATGAATATCTTAAATGTCACCATAGAACCTTCATCCAGCAACAGATGGAAACAGGCAGAGACCCGCAGTGGAGCACTGGGCTGAGCTCCTAATGTCCAGTTGAAGAGTGGGAGGAGTGAGAATATGAGCAAAGAGGTCAAGACCGTGATGGGGACACCCACTGAAACAGTTTACCGGAGCGAATGGGAGCTCACCAACTCTGTCTGGACAGGGAAGGAACCAGCATAGGACCAAAATAGACCCTCTGAATGTGGGTGACTGTTATATGGCTGGCGCAGACTGTGGAGCCACACCAAAATTTATCCCTAGAGCTTCTACTGGCTTTTAGATGGATACCCTGCTCAGCCTAGCTATAGTAAGGAGGATCTTAGACCTTCCCCAAAGCAATGTTCCTTACCCTTTCTGAGGAGTGGATGCAGGTTGGCATGGGGGAGAAGGCAGAGGGAATGGGAAGAGAGGAGGGAGTGGAAATGGGGATTGGTATATAAAATAAAAACTAAGATAGATTAAATTTAAAAAATCATGGGTTTGAATGGTGTGGACAAAATTACTAGTAGTAAGAAAAGGAGGAGGAAGAAAAGGAACAATTTGGGATCTTGGGATAGAGCTTATGACTTTACTCTACCACTAACCTGCTGATCCACCCATAATGAAATTATTTTAAAATTTTCTTCTAATTTAGAATAGTAAAGGACTAGAAAGAAACAGATATTGAAAGGAAAACACATCAAAGGAATACTAAATAATTGTTCTGGGCCCTAAATGCCTTCTTAATTCTTTGAGGAAAGCAGAACTCTTCACTAAATAGTATGTTTAATACTAACAAAACTGTGAGAAATAATGTCTTAATTCATTGCATCTCTGTTTTAAGTCTTTCTATGAGTTAAAGATAAACATATGCTCCCACCTTATTTATATGAAATTAAATATAATGTTGTACATGAAGATAGTCCAGACTCAAGTTATCAAGCAAATATATTTGACTCTTTGAGATAAAATAGAACTATTCCTTTAGTAATAGGTCAAGACATTACACCCAGAATTCTCTGTTGATGAGAGTGAAGGGAGAGGAGTTCACTCCTCTTCCTTCTAGCGTTCTCTTACTCTCAGACTGTACTGCATTGGCTCACACATCTCATTTACTCTTCCCAGGAAGTCTATACATCAGCATGGAAGACCATGGAGGCCAGGAGATACTGCTGTGAGTGATGCAGAGACCAGATGGGGAAAGCAAAGCAGTCAGCAGTCTGTGACACTTTTCCAGAAGACACCAGCCTAACGTAGTCAAAGACTGCACACTTCAGTATCTGTCCCTGGATAGTATAATGTTATCTCTGTGGAAAAATGGAACATAACTATCATGGGAAGGCTACAATGTCCTTGTTGAAATAAGATGAATTCAGCGAGAATAAAATGAAAGGGGTTTTCCTGTTTTAGCTTTGAGCCAGTGATTACAAAAATTGAGCTTTCTCTTTAATTCCATTGACTATTAGCACAAAGGGAGTTAGACACAAGTCTCTGAATATCTATGTCACACTGACTCACCTAGAAACACTGGTTTCTGAAGAATTGTTTCAGAGCCCCCTCTATCAGTAGGGAGGGAAACAAATATAGAAGTATCAATAGAAACTTAATTTTAACTCTTCCACAAAGACAGACCCACCAGCAGTTTCACAAAAATTGCCCCGTGTTTTAAAAGCTAGGCATTTATTTTCCTTTGTATTGGGTAGGTTCTCAGGAGAAATGCATCTTAAGAAACTCAATGAATGCATTATTTATATGTCTGTGTCTTGTGGTTTCTGTTTAGTCACAAATGACTAAAACATTGGACCTGACGGCAACACATTACTGTTTGGTGTTCTCGTGTATTTTATCCATTTAAAAAGCCTAATTAATGTCACCAAATTGCATCTCAGCAGCCGTGCTGATCAGAATGTTTTTATTTCTTTACTTGCCTGGAGGAAGCCTCCATGGGCAAGGCTTTTGCCCCAAGTCTGAAGTCCTGTGAATCATTCCGTTTTGCAGGCATTGATAAGGTGCTGGGGATAGTATTAAAGGCATATTCATCCCTTTGTAAGTTGATTGTCAGTTTGGTAATGCACTCTGCTCTGTGCAGTTTACATGTCTTTTCTTGAAGCCTAATACATATGAATATGCTCATGGTTCATGAAAGTAGCCAGCTGCCATATTAAAGGGCTGCTTAAGGTCATGTGATCACTGGCCTTTTTAACACAACCAACTCTCCTATCTTACATAATGGAAACTAGGCAAATGTTGTCTTTGAATTGTTTTATTGATTTTTATTGAGTGCTACATTTTTCTCTGCTCCCCTCCCTGTATGTCCCCTCCCCCCTTCAACCCTCTCACAAAGTCCCCATGCTCACAATTTTCTCAGGAGATCTTGCCTTTGAATTTAATGCTGTCTTTCTCCCATACTTCCCGAGGCCTGTCCCTTGCTAGTCTCCTGATCAGTGTTTTGCTTCCTATTCATGTAGTCTATGATCCCTGAGTCTGATACTGAGACTGGAGTCTCTTGGCAACCTGTGGAGGACTCAATGTGTTCAGCAAGTGACCAGCTAAGCATGTAACATTGTTGAGGATGCAAATGTTAGTTTAGTTCTGTGACAGTGGAATGTACACAAAGTAAAGACGAGTCTAGCAGTTTACTGACATGAGACTAAGAGAGGATTTCAATGATGCACTAAGGCCATCAGCCATTCTTTGGGAGCAAACTCAGAATGCTTTAGGGAAGAGGCAAAGTTTGAAGAAGACAAGCGTGGGCCGGGTGTGGCCCCGTGGGGCTGGGGCCACCGGGGTATGGTCCCCATGGAGACGGAGGTGCAGGGGTGCGGTCCCACTGCAAGTGGAGGCCCGGTGTAGGCCCTGAGCCTCGACTGGAGGCAGCTCGCGGCTTCCGGCCGCGCAGTCCCGCCCAAGATGTCGTACATGCTCCTGCATCTGCACAATGGCTGGAAGGTAGACCAGGCCATCCTGTCGGAGGAGGACCGCGTGGTCGTCGTTCATTTTGGACACGACTGGGACCCCACTTGCATGAAGATGGACGAGGTTCTGTATAGCATCGCTGAAAAGAAATGGAAGATAGTGGGCGATCTTTCTCATCTTGTGTGAAGATATCCCAGCTGTTTTAAAGCAAACGGTGTTGGTGTCGCTTTGTGCTCCGTGGCATCCTCTGTGGTTCTCGAGCCTGACAGGCCTATCTGCTGCCAATATGAACATCCGCCGTGCTCGGCCGGATGATCTGATGAACATGCAGCACTGCAACCTGCTGTGCCTGCCCGAGAACTACCAGATGAAGTACTACTTCTACCTCGGCCTCTCTTGGCCCCAGCTCTCCTACATTGCTGAGGATGAGGATGGCAAGATCGTGGGCTATGTCCTGGCCAGGACGGAGGAGGACCCCGATGATGTCCCTTATGGACACATCACTTCACTGGCTGTGAAACGTTCCCGCCGGCGCCTTGGCCTGGCCCAGAAGCTGATGGACCAGGCCTCGCGGGCCATGATCGAGAACTTCAGCGCCAAGTATGTCTTCCTGCACCTTTATTCCAACACCCTGAACTTCCAGGTGTGCTTTCTTTCTTGGCACGATAAATCTAAATAGTAAACAAACAGCTCACTAGATTAGTGGTTTGATAGTTTGTAAAATTCATTCTTTTTTAAACATTTGTTTATTATATATACAGTGTTCTGCAAGGTCAGAAGAGGGCACTGGACTCACTGTAGCTGGAGTTATAGGTAATTAAGAGCTACCTGGTGTGGGTGCGGGGACTCTGGTTCTCTGGAAGGGTAGGAAGTTCTCTTAATCAAGTCATCTTGCAAGCCCTTTGCTAACATTGTTTTGAGACAGAGTCTTCACCTAACGCTATAGAATGGAGCTCCCACCAGGTGAAGGTAGTATTCTCTAACCAAATACTATTTCTTTTTCTTTTATTTTTATTTTATTATAGATATAGATATAGATATAGATATAGATATAGATATAGATATAGATATAGATATAGATATAGATATAGATATTGGTTTTTCGAGACAGGGTTTCTCTGTGGTTTTGGAGCCTGTCCTGGAACTAGCTCTTGTACACCAGGCTGGTCTCGAACTCACAGAGATCCGCCTGCCTCTGCCTCCCGAGTGCTGGGATTAAAGGCGTGCGCCACCAACGCCCGACTCCAAATACTATTTCTGAGCATTGTTCAGGACACAGGAGATCCAAGCCAGGCCCTAACCAAAATTTATTTTGGAGCTCATGCAACCTTGTTATTTAGTCTCTAAAAGAGATGGGGCCATGGTCAAATTGCTGCTATGCAGACAGACTGTGTGCCAAGGGAGCAAAGAGGCACAGTGAAGAATGAGAGAAACTATCAAGCCGCTTATAAAATATTATGAAGCAATTTGGGATCAGAAAAAATGACAAATAATGGACAGAGGCCATCAATCAATATATTATATATGGAGGTGAAGAGAATAATAATATTTTCAGAATTGGAGAGAGGGCTCAAATTGTTAAGAGTGTTTGGTGCTTTTCTTGAGGACTCAAGTTCATTTCCCAGCACCCATGTTGCATAGCTCACAAATGCCTGTGACATTGGTTCTAGTGGACCCAGTGCTCTCTTCTGGCCTCACACAGAGATTCACACACATAGATAAGTAAAAATAATATTTTAAAGGAATATTTTCTATTGTTCCTACAACCATTATGTCAGGATCTAATACTTGCTTAGACAAGCTCCCTATCACTCTGTTCCATCACCAGCCAGCAGTAACTTCATTGAGGGGGGGTGAATTAACAGTCATTTGTATGCTAGACCAGCAACCTATCACTGAGATATCCTTACGTTCTCTTTTCCTTTTTATCTTGCAACAGGATCTAAGTTGCACAGGGTGGCCTAAACCTCTCTTTGTAGAAGCACTTGTAAGGACAGATACCTGTGATTCTTCTGCCTTAGCTTCCTGATTAGATGAGATTACAGGCCAGAATCACTAAGCCTGGCTTCAAAAGCCATTTTTGAAATAATAGCAGATCCACTTCTGTAGGGAAAACACTACCTTTTATCTGAATATATCATAATTAAGTAACAAAAAAACTTCCTTTTTAAACAGTGGTAGTTATAGAAAATGATTTAGAATGGGGTAAGATAGTTTATTAAGACTAGTGAGACAATAAAGTCTTGAAATATCACTACAAGTCTCAGCATTAATAACTTAGAAATATAGTTAAGAAAACATCAAAACAAATGGAAAATAAAACATGGTACTTGATATTAAGAAAGCTATATCTTACTGAAGAAACAGCGATGAATAAATGAGAAAATCAATACTTCCCCAAATGATAACGTTAAATATTGTCAAGATGGGAATTTTTCCCTGATGTTTATGAATGCAATTTGAAACCAATGGGGGAGGGGTAAGCAAAACACAGAATTTTAAATAATATCAATAAGCTGGGAAAATGTTCTGTGGATAAAATGCTTACCATACAAACATGACGAATTGAGTTTGGAGGCCCAATAACTGTAGTGATTTTTTTTATGTTTTAACAAAGAAAGCTTGCCTGAAGATCAGAGTGCAGAGTAAACCACTATTTTGGCACACACCTTTAATCCCAGGACTCCGGAGACAGAGACAGAGGGATCTGTTAGTTCAAGACCACTCTGTGTTACACATGACTGAATGTCTAAAAGAGAAACAGAGCTCCCGCAGAGGTGATCCCACACCTTTAATCCCAGCACTAGAGAGGTGGAGACAGGAGTGACAGGGCTGGATGGAGAGAGGAATATAAGAGGGGAGGAGGCAAGAGCTCAGAGCATTCTGAGGATTGTCCCTTTAGTCTGAGGAGAGAGCCTGAGGAGGGGGCCTGAGGAGAGGAATGCCCCTTAGGTCTAAGCATTGGTGGAAGTTAAAGTTCTCTCTAGTGCCTGGCCACTCTGCTTCCTGGATTGCTCAGTTTACCCTGATAGCTGACTCCAGGTTTTTATTTGAATTTGTGCTAAGGTAACCATGTAAAAGCTGAATGTGGAGATGAGCATTTGCAGTTCCAGTGGTAGGAAGTGGAGACAAGTTTTGTAAATTGATAAGATAAAAGAAAAAAAAAGGGCTAGCGAGAAGGAGGTAAAAGCATGATATACAGTTTTGGCAACCTGGGCCTGATTCCACATATATGTTGCAGAATGCATACATGTGTCCATAAACATGCAAATACACGGTAATATCATTATTTTTTTGCATCATTGCAAAAGGAAAAAGGAAATGACAGGCAATTACTCTTTTTTTCAATAAAGATTTATTTGCTATGTATTCAGTGTTCTGTCTGCATGTCAGAAGAGGGCATCAGATCTCATTAAAGTTGGTTGTGAGCCACACCATGGGGTTGCTGGGAATTGAACTCAGGACCTCTGAAAAAGCAGTTAATGCTCTTATCCTCTGTGCCATCTCTCCAGCCCAGGCAATTACTCTTGTGTGAAACTTTGAAGTTCAACTTTAAAAACAAAATATAAATAAAAATAGCAATATTAAAAAAAAAGAAGAAGAAGACAAGCATGAGGGGAAAGAAAGGAGCAAAGACAAAATAAGATGGTGCATAGTAGCAGGAATTATGATGGCCCTGTGGGTGTGGAGAAGAACTGGAACTGAGTAATGCTGAACGCAAACAAAGTCAACCATTACCAAACACTAGCACCTATGTGTGATGAGATAGCAACCTAAAGTTAACGCTCAGACTTCAAGCATTTGCAATCAAGATTTGACCCTATGAAATGATGATAAGTTAATGCAAATATATGAATAGCCTGAAGACTAATTTTTAATAGTATTTATTTCCTACTTTTCTCCTTAATGGAAACACACCTATTTTTTTATTCTCTACCAAAAATTAGATTTCAAAAATACGTGTTTCACAACCCAAGCCTCTTGTGACCAAAATAGAACCTGAAAACAATTACACACACTAATGTTCAAATTTACTGGCTATGAAATAGCTGAAATGGAAATTCTGGCCAGCAAGCACATTTTCAGGAATAAATAAGTATGCCGTTTTTCCTAGTGATCGCTGACACTCTGGTGAGCTGCAGTCACATGCCAGGGGAGGGTTAGCTCTGACAATCTGTTCATTTTGGTATGCTCCAGAATCAATGGGGTGAAGTCATGCATATGGCCCTTGTCACTGAACATGAAAATGACAGAAGTCAGCACGCTGGCAAAGTTATCGGCCATTCATTTTCCCTCTAAATGCATATTGTACCCAGATTTGCCTCTCAGTTGATTTTTTTTTCTAGTCTGTTTTTAAATCAGGGAGGCGGCTCAAGTTCATCTAAAATAAATAGTTACATTTACTTAATCAATATGCAGTTTTGATTTGGGTACATTAAGTGACAAAGCCCAGAATTTCTTAAGAATCAGTAGCTTGTTTGGTGAAGATAAGAGTGTGGAATCTGCATCTTCTATGACTACAATTCTAGAAAACAAACCTCACAATTCTCAAGGGAAAGAAAATTACCTAACATATTTAAAATAGACAATCAAATTAATAATACATGTATAATACTCTTTGGGCCACACACAAGTATCAAAGTAGGCAGAAAATCTGAAGAGAATAAGAGTTCTAGTCAGAGAAGGGGGAAGGGAAAACAGAATCGGGAGATAAGATAACTATATAAATGTAGAAAACTATTAAACACTTAAAAATTAATTTTTAAAAATGTATGTGCTACAAGACATGCACAGGTTCACGCAAGATAAAAATATCAATATGAAGGGAGCAGAGTCCCACCATTAGCTAAGAAACTGTTGATATTTGATAGCTGATAAAGAGGGAGACCCAGTTCTTTAATGGTATGAACCCTTCTATATTGCCATACTCCAGGGCAGGCCCCTTACCCAAGAATACTTGATCAACACAAACAAGACTCCATGGGTTTGAGATAGATGTGCAAGGAGGGAGAGGTACAGAAAAAGAGAACTCCATATTAGGCTGACAGGGAGGTGGAGGTAGGTCTAGAAGGAACTGGTAGAGAAAAATAAACATGATCAAAATACATTAAATGAAATTCTCAAATAAGTAATAAATATGTTTTTAAAAAATTTTAAATGTATGTGTCAACTGGGTATGGTAGTGTTTATTTTGGGAGTCCACGGAATGCAGACCCCTATGAATTGGAAGCTACCCTGATTTATATAGTGGATTCATAGCTTGCTAGTGCTACATAGTGATACCCTGCATTTCACCATTTTCCAAAAGAATTACAAGTTTCGTGAAATATTCTGGGAAGGAACAATCTCACACTTTCTCCTACAGCACAGTGCAGGTGTCATGTGACAGAAGGGACAAGATGGGTTCTAAAACACTTCTAAAATAATGAAGCTGCTCCTAATTATGCCTTCACGTGTAACCAAACAACATTGTACCTAGCAGTGTCCTCTCTCAGTCCTCACGAGGCCGGAATATATCACCTATATTTTACAGTTGGATAAACAGGAACTCAATCAAGCTTAAAATTACATGGTGGGAGAGCTGGAAGAAAAGCCCAGAAGATCAAATTCCCAGTTAGTGGCCAAAATCATTAGTGTTGCCCTAAATACATTGCTCTCCTTGGCTTCAATGAACTGTGACCTTAGACAGTGGGAAGAGAGAGGAGGGAGGGAGAAATGAGGGAAGGAGAATGATAAAGAAGACAGATGGAGGTCAGCTGTGCACTGCATTTTATATGTGTGTGCAGTGTGGCGAAGACAGCCATGAGTCAGTCTGGCACTGCTTTGGAAGATGAGCTATAAGCATCACAAACACACTTAACCACATCCTCTCCATCTTGCCCTCCCCCCTTCCCCACTCCCCTCCACACATAAAACGAAGAAAACACCGTTAGTTTTATCATCTCAATACTTGAACCAGTTATTTAAGTTCTTTGGATTCAATTTACTTATATTTGATCATCAGAAATTATTATAACTCTTTCCACATAGCACTGTTAAAGCAGTTTAAAAAAAACACTGTCTCATGGAAAGAAGGCCAGCTTTGCCACTGTCTAGTCCTGTCCAACAATATGTACTAAAGACATTTCTGATTTTGTTGCCATTGTCCTGGATAGCAGAGATTTCTCTGTCAGTTCTGGGATCACAACAAAGGTTTTCAAAGTAGGCATTACTCATTCAAAAGTTAACATAAAAAAATAAGAAATTAATCAGGCAGAGGAGACACACACCTTTAATCTCAGCACTCAGGAAGCAGAGGCAGGCAGATCTCTGTGAGTTCCAGGACAGCTGGGTCTACAAGAGCTAGTTCCAGGACAGGCTCCTAGGCTACAGTGAAATCCTGTCTCGAGAGAGATAGAGAGAAAGAGAGAGAAATTCCAAGTCATAATTGAAAACCATTTCTGCTGGAAAGCCTATAGTTCTCAACAAAACTCTTTGATGGGAAGTCTTCATCAAATCCCAGAAAGGATGGTTAACATCAGAACCAAAAAACTCCCAGTGCAAATGAGTTGAGATGCAGGCCTACACTGGACCATCTCTCCTCCGTGATATCACTGGGGCTCGGGTCATAGAATCTGTGCAAAGATCTTCCACCTTCTTCTCCACTATCTCTGCTTGAACCCAGGTAATTTCTATGCTATTATTCTTAGTGTGAATAATTCAAAAGGTTATTTTACACTGTGTATTAAGTTCCTAATTCAATGTCAGTATGAATTAAAGATTTAATAAGGCCTGGATCCTATTCTTTTCTGTTTCTGTCAAATTGGGCCTTGTGAAGATTTGGTCTACTATCCTTTCGGTTCTTTACATCATTTGTGAAAGCTGGGCTACCTACTAAGGAGTGGCTTGGAATCTAAATAATGTGCTTGCTACCAGGAAATAGTGAGATGCATACATGAGTCTGTCTTCTAATCGGCTCAAAGTTGGTAGAAGAGACACTGAGCTTGACTAAGTACTTTGAAATATTAAAGAAAAGACAAGAGTGTTTAAAAAGTTTCAAGGAAAGAATGAATTTATGAACAATACCAGCTTGGGTAGAAGAAATATGTCTGAATTTGGCTTTTATGGAGAAATTATTTTCAAAATAGACAGATGAGAAAGGAACATCTAATAGAGTAGTCAGAATAGTCAAGTAGAATGAAAAACATAAAACTACAAGGAAATCATTGCATTAGATTAGAAACAGAGGTAAGGAATGGTAAGAGCCAAGAAGTCTGGCCAAACTCTTCTCTAAACTATTCCACGTTGGGAGGAAGGAGAAGGCAATACAGATGATGCCTTCAGGTATGTTAGCTATTCTACTGAAGCATCTTTTTGCCATGACAAGTGTTGCATTAAAAGGTATCAATCAATTGCTAATGTGTGTTCTTGTATCACAAGTTAGAATATTTGACTAGCTGAAAATTATGCCTTATCCACAATCCTTGGAAGTAATTGGTTTATGGAATTGCTACCTTAATATAAATACTTTATTAACAAGGACAACTTTCTTACAAGTAGGAAAAAAATAAATGGTGATTTTCTCAGTGAGAATTCATAGTAACAAGTAAACACTATGACCGTCAGGTCCAGAGAGATAAAAGAGCTTAGTCTTTACCAGATCTCGGCATTCTGATAAGTCACTCATGAAAAGACAGCTGAGCAATTGCTCTATAATGTTGTGGCTTGTGGCAACACACAGTATTTAGGTCGTAAATTCACAAGAATTTACTCAAGCCATATAGACTGTTGACTCTCCAGAGGAGATATTCAGATCATAGGTGGCTCCTTTTTCTTTGTGGCTTTTTATGTCTGGCCCAGAAGCTGTGTTCCATTTGTCAAAGAAATTACTCAATGATCCATGATTAATCATGTGATTGATGTTGTTGTTTTTATGATACTCTTGCTTCCAAAATCCATTGAAAATTAGAGCTCTTGGACTGTAACACTTAGAAAGGCAGAAGGAAGAAGTGAAAGGGAGTTGAATAATGTCCTTCAAGGGCTGCTGAGGGCTGATGTGCCTTGTCTTCCCAATCTGCTGTATACTTAGGTTGAGGAAACACTTTGATCAATTACTTACATCAGAACCCATATGTATGTATATGAACACATTGATCTCTATAGATTGACCAAATTGCAGTTAGATAACCCATTGGAATTACATACATGCCTCATTTCATGCTGTGGGTGTACAAATCTATGAGAAGTCTACCCTAGCTGTTATCAAATATCCAGTGATTATTATTAATTTTGGTTTTCTACATTGCCTTTGGCCATCTATGAGCACAATTATATTTATTGGCATAATGTTCAGTTACTGGAAAAAATTAAAAGAATGTTTTAAAGAGAGACAAACACAACATTCTCTTATACTTTCAGATGTCTTTATGTTCTTAGTAGAACACTGCTGTCCACCCTCATTTTGAATATTGAACCCAAAGGGATTATGTTTGCTAACCAAAAGAACATCTTGCCTGGTCTATAAGCCAATGCAGCATTGCTAGAGAGGTAAGGCACTTCAAAGAAGATTTAACCAGTGACAAAGAACAGGTATAGAAAATCTGTATCCCTTTGTGTCTTGTTTAAGATGACTCTTTAGCGTAGTTCCCAGTTCTCTGAGTTCCTCCAAACCTTGTGCTCCATTTGCCATTGTGGAGGCTAATTTAAGAATGTGCATTGGTTTTCTGCATTTTATTCTCTCAATTCATCCCTCTTTGATGTTTCTCAATGTTCCCCTCCCCAGATGACCTGTATTCAAATCTTAGTCTTAAGGCTTGCTTCTGGAACAATCTAGAGCAAGTATGTCTGTCTAAAATAGTTCTGTCTACTTTCGCTATATGTATGTCTGTCCAGATTGTGTTTTCTTGAGGGCCTTCAGAGTCAGCCACTCACAAGATTCTGATTTACAGTCCTTAGTTCAGACACATACAGGCCTTTAGGCAGACATTCTTCCCAGCCCACCTAGGCTGGTAGTTGAGTTTCATTATTTTTTTTTTTTTTGTTAATTCCATTTCATTCATCTATGAATTTCATTATGTCATTTTTCTTCACACATGGAATAACATTTCATTGTTTGTCTACGCCACACTCTTATCATCTATCATGGATTAGCTGGTGGCCGTTTACACAGTTCTATTTCCTGGCTATTGTGAATAATAGAGCCATGAGCATGGATGTGTGGGTATCTCTGTGGTAGGACTTACAGTCTTGGATTCATCTCAGGGGTGTTATAAATGAATAATTCTATTTTTAATTTTCAGAGAAACCTTCATTTCAATTCCCATAATGACTACACTAGATTATACTCCCACCAGCTGTGAATAATGGTTCTTCATTGCCATATCTTTGCCAAAATTTGTTAGCACCTCTTTTCTTGATGATAGCCATACATATTGGAGTGAATGGAATACAAAGCAGTTCTAACTTTAATTTCTCTGATGGCTAAGGGTGTTCAAGCCTTCTAAAAGTACTTACTGTAAAAAAAAAACAAAATGAGTTTCATTATTGAGCCACTGCGAAATCAGCCCTTAACTCTGGAAAAAAAAATTACTGGTGACATTTATCATTTGAGCCATAAAAGGTCTAGATAAACTCAGATGACTATGATATCACTGTGTAGTTTTGCTTTATATTACATTTATAAAGTGACTTTTTTCATTGATGGGTGAACAAATACATGATAAAATGAAATTAACAAGGGGAGGGTCTGTTGTGATTCATAGCACATCGTCACAGGCAGAGAAGGCACAGCAAAGTTCATGACAGCAGGAGGAACACATATCTGGGAAGACTGGGAAGCAGAAAACAGGATGTGCTGGTGCTCATCTCATTTCCTGCATGCTTCATTTTTATTCAGTCCCGGACCACAGACCACGTGACACCACCCTTATTCTGTGTTAGTCTTCCCTCCTCAACTAATCCTTTGTATAAACAACCTCACAGACAAGAAAAGAGGCCTGATTCCTGGATGATTTTAAGTCTAATCTAGTTAACAATGAAAATTATTGAACACAATGAATTTGTAGTGACTCAAGCAGCCATTCTGGTTTTGCAAACTTAAATATCCGCCTACATTCTGGTGGTAGAAGTTGAGACAAAGTTTAATATTGGTAAACACTGAATTACACTATAGTGCATAGGAATGTAAAAACTAGAACGTATTACAAGCAGAAGTCATAAACGCATTAGAAAGCACTGGAGGCCTGTGAAATGTTCTTCCTCAGAAGAACCAGTAGTGCACCTGAGTGCAGGAACTAAGTGATATTGGAAGCACCAGCAAGTGAAACCTTAGGATTAAGCAGAGGTTAAAGAAAATCAGGCGATGAAAGAAGACAGAGACAGAGACCAACATTGGAGCACTGGACTGAAGTCTCACGATCCAAAGGAGGAGCAGAAGGAGAGTGAGCACGAGCAAGGAACTCAGGACTGCGAGGGGTGCACCCACACACTGAGGCAATGGGGATGTTCTATCGGGAACTCATCAAGGCCAGCTGGCCGGGGTCTGAAAAAGCATGGGACAAAACCGGTCTCGCTGAACATAATGGACAATGAGGACTACTGAGAACTGAAGAACAATGGCAATGGGTTCTTGATCCTATTGCACATAATGGCTTTGTGGGAGCCCAGGTAGTTTGGATGCTCACCTTAATAGACCTGGATGGAGGTGGGTGGTCCTTGGACCTCCTACAGGGCAGAGAAACCTGCTTGCTCTTTGGGCTGAGGAGGAAGGAAGACTTGATTGGGGGAGGGGGAGGGAATGGGAGGTGGTGGCGGGGAAGAGGCAGAAATCTTTAATAATTAAATAAATTAATTAATTAAAAAAAAAGAATTTAAAATGAACAAATCATATACACACACACATACACACATATGCACACACATATGAAACATAAGATATAGACTTGACTTTGAAATCTGTAAGAGTTTTGATTTTTCCCCTGGGTAAACTTGAGTTGAAGGTAGACCTTTCCTACCAGAACATCTCAAAAGGAACTAGCGTGGGAGAGGATTAAAGCTATACATTGTGTGGACTTATTTGAGATGTCGGAGTTTAGAAGCCAACATGAAATCATCACATCTGTCACCATTTGGTTAGTGTGTTTCCTTTCTTACTCAAGAATATACCTGCTTGTGTATTTTCTCCAAACTATTGTCCTTTGAGAACAATTAGGGAGTGTTTCTACCAACAAAATGAACTGCCAATTATAAAATGTTTACTGTGTGTTTTTTGGTGGTGATTGTTCGTTCATTTCTGAGTGCCCTGACTTGAAATAATCAAACAAAAACTATATTATTTAAATCACTGCTTTGCCAACCACTTAAGTGTATTGCTAGCTAGCCGTTACATTTTAAATTAACCTAATTCTATAATTTTATACTGTACCACAAGGCTCGTGGCCTACTGGCAAGGTTCCAGCTGGCAACTCGCGTCTTTCTCTTCTGGTAGATTGATGGCTTCTCACTGACTCTGCCTACTCTCTCTCTCTACCTCTCCGTTTGGATTTTCTGCCTGGCTTTACTCTGTTAAGTGATTGGCTGAAAGCAACTTCTTTATTAACCAATGGCAATAAAACATACTCATAACCTACATCACCTCCCACAACATGTGATGTCTCAGAATGTGCATATGCGATTTCAAATATTTGCATCTCTGTAAGTCTATAATCTCCATGTTCTTCAATGACATGACCTAACAGAACAAACTTCTATGACAAAGACACATATTGATAAATTTCTATTTAGTGGTTCTGGGGTACAGAACACATCAACCCTCAAAGACTAACTTTGAACTGTGTACACTTGACTCACATGATAACTGTAACATGTTCACAGCATTTGGCAAGAGGCAAACAGAACTGTAGCCACCCAGAGACGAATGACACTACCTCCTTCAGTAAACAACCGTCTTCATGGCTCAAGAATCACTGGCAAATGATTCTTTGTTCATCGTTCTTGGGGGGCTCTCTCTGTCTGTATAAAATCCTTTTAGAAAACTGCATCTGCCTCCAGTTAAGCAGGATGAGCTGGTTCTATGTAAAACACCTAAATGTTTTACACTTAGGGAAAAATAAAAGAAAATGGAAGGATATTAGGGTCTTTGGATTTGGCCTTCTCACTTTGAACATCATGGTTAGCTTCACAAGTTGTTCTTAGTCATATGTTTAAAGTGCCTTCTCTCCTCATTGCCCCTACTATTCAGCTGCAAAAGTTGTTCAGTGCAATATGTCTTCTTCTTGACACACCTCACACTGTGCACAAATGAGATAGCTCTCTGTGCATTATCCTTTACCATGGAAATAATAAGCTTAGGCACTTACTGTGCATTCTATGAACTTTATAGAGTAAACCATTTGCAAGTGATATTATGCCCAGCTCCACCTCATCTGAAAACTAAGTTGTTTGTAGCACTGAAGATTGGAACTGACATTAAAAGCATGCAGTGATTTAAGAGGCTAGCTTGATTCATGCACAAGCATTGCCAGTCAATAGATGGGAGGAGACCGAAAGAAAGGTTGGAACAGCTTCATGTTTCCACTGCCCTACAGAGCTAAAACAAAGAGTTTTAGATTAAGCTGACGTGTGTCCACTCATACACGACTTAGAAGGAGCCTACAAACAACCTGTGGGTTCTCAACCTTGTCAGAGAGTCTATCCATGTCCCCCCAGTTTTTAAACAAAGCAGCAAAACTGACATGGGCTGCAGTGAGCAACAGTGTAAGATGATAGCAGAATCATGAGCAGAAACACCCCCGAGATCAAAGAAAACAGTGTTTCCTAAGCCATGTGAAGCCCACCAAAACACTTGCTGTAGTCCACATCTTCAGGTTGGTAGAAGCAGCAGCATCTGTTCTTTGTCCAGGTTTTATTGCGATAGATAGCCTTTTCACTCTATGACACTTTGACCCCCAAAGGACCATATCTAAGACCGACCATGAGTAAAATGTTGGGATGAGGAATCTTTTTCTCTCTTCTTCAACCCCATCATTTGGAATCTCACCCACTTTCATTCCGAATTTTAAAAGAAAGCTCATGGCTACTTCCTCCCTCCCTTTCTGGTACATCAGAAACCACAAGAATGCTTCCATTCTTTTAGCACATATTAATATTATCTGTTCAATATTCACAAACCATCCCCTGCTGTCCCTGGAAAGAAAATCTAGTAACAGTCATCACATTTCAGTAGTCTGATGTCAGATATCTAGTGAATGAAAATTATGCTAACTTGTGTCATGGACACTTCATGAAGAATGTAAAATTCTTCTTACTGTAGACTAGTTTAATTCTAGAGTGTCTGCGGGCAGTTAAGAATGAGAAGAGCAGAATGAAAGGCATAATAGAGTTGTACAGTTAGTACAAAAAACACCCAACATTCCACAAGGAACCAGGGTTTTCACACATTGAAGTTTTGGTACAGGGTTTGGTCTAAGTATTGGTGTAAAGTAACTAAATTAATAAAGTGCAAGATTTTTAATATAGAAGGAAAGGTCTATTTAAAAGGGAAGGTGTAAGATTAAGCTTTGTAGGTATCTGGAATCAAAACTAACACTGTTTGAGATTATCAAAAAGAGGGGACCCAGAAGAGGAACTAACTAAGGCTTAGTCCTAATGATAATATTAAAGAACAGTCTTCCCATATACATCAAGCAGGGGTAGCTAGCATCTCAACACTAGTGTGGTGGTAAGATGTGGAAGGAACCAGAGAGATAAGTGAAACTGTAGTACAATCATTTGAAAATGATGTCAGATTAAATAACAAGGGAAGGTTGTAGATTCTGGGCATAGTTAAGACTTGGTGATCGATTGAAAATTGAATCATTAAGAGGAGAAAGACTTAAGGGAGAGAAGCATTCATGCTTCTTACTTGGGCAGGAACTCAGTCACTCCATAAAAGAAAACAGGAAGTACAGGAAGGAAAAGACATTGCGGGAAAGAAATACGCGCTCAGTTAAAGTTTAGAAACTAAAACGATGTAAGTAAAAAAAAAAATGCTAACAAGTAGATTATGCACATTACTAACATAGATGTTTTCTGGTGTGATAACTTCTATAAAATCAACAGAATAATAGATGATAAGGCATAAGAATAGAAAAGAAAGGCAAATATGTAATTCACACACCATAGCAGTTGTAGAAGTTCAACATTTCAGAAGGAAAGGAGTGTCAAAGAGCTGTATTTAACAGAGATATGCAGACTAGAGAAACGCACTAGTCAAGGTTCTCTAGAACAGAATTTATAGAATATATATTCTTTAAATTTTCCTTTCCATATATAAACATATGCATACATACATGAAAAATGAATTTGCTCAAAGGGGGAAACCTCTGTCATATGTAGGTAACACACTTTCAAATCTTCACTATAAGTAATAAAAGACATCTGGAATTCTTTCTACTCAAAAAAGATTTTAATGTTTAACTATTTTGGTTTGCGTGAATTTTGTTTAATTGAATATGACCAGAGATCGAAACTGGAGGGAACAGTTACAACGGTGGTGAGAAATCCATGGATGAAGGAGGGTCAATAAAAACTGTGGACAGTGGCAGATGGGTGATGTAAAGGCACGAGTTTTAAATAGATTGGGAAGTATATGCGGTGACTGGAAGTTAGAGAATAAAGTGAGTATCAGTGAAAAAGAATTATTGGTAGAGTCTAGTCATGAGACGACAGCATCCCCCAAAGTCTTCACTTTCTTGACACTTATGGTGCCAAGGTTTTCAGCACATAGAATGGTGGTGGGATACCATTGTGGGCATAAAGAGAAACCAAAGTCTCAAGGGTTACTCAGTGATGAGGCAATAAATCTGAAGGCAATGTCAACTAGTAGTACTGAGAGAGCAATTAGAGCTCTGTATTTTGAAAGACACCACTCTACTCACTTGAGCTCTTATTCACGAAAAGCCTGCAGACAAAGGTGAATGGTGCATAGATGTGAGCGTTGAAGAACTGTTGGATGAAAAGAAATCCTAAAATGATGGCAGAGATTCTACAGTACAACCCTGTCACTGTCCTCCAGACAGGAGAGTGGGAGAAAAGGCCATTAATAGCTGCTTTCAGAGAGAAAAAGTAGAGGATTAATTTAGTAGGCAGGAACTCATAAGATGACCAAGAGCTGTTCATGAACCCCAATTTTAAACTATTTAAATGACTTCATATTGGCTTGTAAGAATAATCAAGATTCAATGGGAGTTCATAACAGTACTCATCACTTGGTCTATTTTTACAGAGAATCATATAAGCATGGGTGGTCCTAATCCGTTCAAGGTTCTGTATCAATTCACCATAGACTATGTGGCTTACAAACGGCAGAAGTTTATTTCCCATGGTTCGCCAGGGTCAGGTTTACTAAGAGTCCTCTTCTGGATGGTCAAATTATTATTTCATTCTTATATTAAGGACAAGCGAATAAGATTTTCTCCAAGATCCTTTTGATAAATCACTAATGTTATTCATTCAGTAGCTCAAAGTTCCATTCTCCATATATAATAAAATTATGAGGTTCCAATTTCAACATATAAATGTAAAGAGTGAAAAACACAAGCATTCTAATGATCAGGAGCAGTGTTGGAATGGCTTCAGGCCATGATGTGTAGAACGGAATTTTACACTTCTTCCTCATGCTATGATAAAAATGCCCTGATGAAAGCACATTAAGGGAGAATGGGTTTTATTCTGGTTCAAAGTTTAAGACTATAGTCCATCATGGCAGCATGTTAGACAGTAGGAGCTTGAAGCCAGGGGTCACATCCCATCTACAGTCAGGAAACAGATGATGCTGCTCAGGATCCCAGCCAGGGAATGTTGCCACCCACAGTGGGTGGATGATTCCACTTCAATTAATGTAATCAAATAAGCCCTCACAGGCATTTCCAGATGCTCTATCCCAGATAACTCCAGGTTCAAGTTAACAATCAAGACTAGTATTTGTCAAATAGAAAATGATGACAATTTTCTGGATCTTTTAGTTCAGCGGGTTATTTCCTGAAACTAAGGCAAGAAGAGAAAGAAAGATACAGAAGTATTATTTGAATTTATTGCAGTATATGTTTCATAATCCCAGTCGCTGAATTTATCTAAATAAAGAATAGGCATTCACTGAGGTCTATAGATGAGTAGGTTAATTAGAAATAAATAAACACAACCTAGGGGGGGGAAGCAGAGAAAGTAACACCAGAAAGAGAGAAGAAAGCTAGGATTTCTTTCTGATTCCTCCAGACTTAAAATTTAATGAAATAAAGTCAATAGAAATTTACTAATAGTACCATGCTGGGTGTTTAATAATGAACCATTTAATCCTTTACTTTTTCTTGTCTTGTAAAACAAGTTGAACATTTAAAAATTAAAGCTTCCCACAGGAAAATAGAACTTTGCTTAAAATTTTCCCCTTTGGATACCTCCCCACCCCCCAAAAAAAGCTTGCTCATTCGAAGGTTGCTAGGGAGTTGCTAGGGGATACTGTACATGGAAATTTAAGTTTCACTTTACCAGTGATGAGCCAGGATGAAAGGGAAAATGTTATTTTCTCCAGGAGGCTGACAGCAATCTCTGAGCTTTCACTCCTGTCTACATTTTTTCAATGCCTGTACCTACAAAGTGTCCAATAGACAGCTGTCACATGAAATAGAATCTCTGTGAATACCCCTTGTTTGGAAGATTTATATTAGATTTTATTAATCATGAATTAGCCAGCTCTAATTTTTATTTGGTTGCGGTGCATCGAACTTGATTGTGATTATTCTCCTCCCATTTCTTGCCTATGAGTAGAAAGACAAGAAAATTCTGAGCATGGAAGGAGAAGGAGACAGCTGCTGTTGGACCAGGCAGAAAACTCCAAAGTCCTCCTAAAATGACAGCCTGAAGCCCATTATCTTGTTATGTCTGGCTAGCAAGCTGCCCTTGCAGGAGCGCTTTGTAAGCTATTTTCGAGTGTCGGTTCATATAAAGACAAGATAAAGACAATTCCCAGTAAACACTATTTGTGCACACGAGCGTATGAAAACATCCTTCTTCTGTCAGTTTTAACTTCATCCGTGTGTCCTCAATGCACTCTCCCTTTCTACTAATTCCTGGACTCTAGCAAATTCCACACTTCTTGAGGCCACATGAAGGCACCATTCTTTCTATGTCACAAGTTTTTTCAGTCTTCTTTATTAACATTGGTTTCTAGACCAATATGTCATCTCTTAAAGCCAGAGACTTCTCGGGTGTTCATTTGTAGCTGTCATCACTGCAAAGGACTAGACAAACACAGGGTTTTCTTAGACCTCGAGATTTTCTGTAGCATGTTGTCACTAAGAATGTAAAACTCTCTTCTTCCGGCCAGATATGGACTCCACTCCTTCCATTTCTGTTTTCGTGTCTCCTTCCTTATACCCCCAAGACCAGCATCCAAGAGAAACGTTGGTAACTGCCCCCACCTTTCCTCCAGATCCTCCTAAGACACCAGTCCTTACCACTCCAGCCCCAGCAGATACCTTTAGTGCTAAAGGGTGTGTATGCCGAGCTCTGCAGAGAGCAAGGTCAAGCAGAGTCCCTGTGAGACTTCATGTTAACAAAGTTATCCTAAGTTTTACTTAGACCTTTAGGCATTGGTAATATTTAAGAAAATTTATAAAACAATTGGAGAAATATGAGAAAGATGTATAAGCATGTTAACATATGGCTTTAGTTGGGTTTTTGCTTTTGTTTTTGTTTTGTTTTGATTTGGGGTTTTCGGTTTTGGATTTTCTTTTTTTTTTTTTTTAACTTATTTATTTATTTTTATTCTTTTTTAATTAAAATTGCCACCTGCTCCCCATTTCCCATTTCCCTCCCCTCCTCCCAAATATTGCCCTCCCCCCACTTCCCTCCCCCTATCCCCACTCCTCTTCTCCTCCCCCCACTCCATTCCCCCTCCCTCTCGATACTGAAGAGCAGTCCAAATTCCCTGCCCTGCGGGAAGACCAAGGTCCTTCTATCTACGTCCAGAAAGGTGAGCGTCCAAACAGGCTAAGCTCCCACAAAGCCAGTTCATGTATTAGGATCGAAACCTAGTGCCATTGTCCTTGGCTTCTCATCAGTCTTCATTGACCGCCATGCTCAGAGAGTCCGGAATCAACCCATGCTTATTCAGTCCCAGACCAGCTGGCCTTGGTGGGCTCCCAATAAATCAGTTCCACTGTCACAGTGGGTGGGTGCATCCCTCGTGGTCCTGATTTTTTGCTCATGTTCTCCCTCCTTCTGCTCCTCATTTGGACCTTAAGAGCTCAGACCGTTGCTCCAAATTGAGACTCTGTCTCTACCTCGATCCATCGCCAGATGAAGGTTCTAAGGTGATATGCAAGATATTCATCAGTATAGGATAGGGTCATTTCAGGTTCCCTCTCCTCAGTTGCCCAAGGTACCAGCTGGGGACATATTCCTGGACACCTGCGAACCCCTCAAGAGTCAAGTCTCTTGCCAACCCTAAGATGGCTCCCTTAGATAGGATATATACTTCGCTGCTCCCGTATCCATCCTTCCTATATCCCAACTATCCCAATCCTCCGAGCTCCTCCCATCCTCCCCTTCTCATATTTCTCATCCCATTTCCCCTTTGCCCCATGCCACCTCACCCACAAGTTCCCAGTTTTTGCCCTGGAATCTTGTCTACTTCCCCCTCTCCATGCGGATGACTATATGATTTTCTTTGGGTTCAGTTTCTTATTTAGCTTCTATAGGATCACACATTATATGCTTAATGTCTTTTATTTTATGGCTAGAAACCGATTATGAGTGAGTACATCCCATGTTCCTCTTTTTGAGTCTGGGATACCTCACTCAGGATAGTGTTTTCTATTTCCATCCATTTGCACGCAAAATTCGAGAAGTCATTGTTTTTTACTGCTGAGTAGTACTCTAATATGTATATATTCCACACTTTCTTCATCCATTCCTCCATTGAAGGGCATCTAGGTTGTTTCCAGGTTTTGGCTATTACAAACAATGCTGCTATGAACATAGTTGAACAGATACTTTTGTCTTTTGATGTGGCATCTCTTGGGTATATTCCCAATAGTGGTATTACTGGATCTTGGGGTAGGTTGATCCCAAATTTCCTGAGAAATCGCCACACTGATTTCCAAAGTGGTTGCACAAGTTTGCATTCCCACCAGCAATGAATGAGTGTGCCTCTTTCTCCACAACCTCTCCAGCAAAGGCTATCATTGGTGTTCTTGATTTTAGGGTTTCTCTGTGTGGCCCTGGCTGTCCTGGAACTTCCACCGTAGCCCAGGCTGACCTCAAACTCAAATAGTCTCCTGCCTCTGCCTCCCTAGTGCAGGGATTAAAGGAGTGCCCCACCACTGCCTGGCATATGAATTAAAATGTCTAAGTTAGCAGTGTCACAAAAACATAAGATAGACATATTTCAAAGTGTTTTAATAGTTTAGTTAAAGAATTTGGTAATAAAAATAATCTTACCCACTATAAAATTCTAGAGAAATTATAAAATTGAATTTCCAAAAGCTGATGTAAAAGTATATGAATAGCTGATGATTCTCTGGAGTGAGGAGGATGCTAAGCAGAAAATTATTACACAAAATGAGGAAAAATAGACGCGTTATTTTGAAATTTTGTATTTAGATTTGTGAATAAATAAATGACTGAGCACTAATTTTATAATCAGTTTGCAGGAAAATATGTAAATTCATGAACTAATAAACAAATCCTTCACTTATTGTTTTTATTTTTATTCAAATGTGTTTTGTTTGTGTCCTTTCTGTATGTAAACTGTGTTCCTGAAAGGTCACAAAGAGAAAGGGTGCACTGGATTGCCCTGAAACTGTTGCCTGGAGTTCCAGGCAGTTGTGAGTCATCCTATGCGTATTAGGAATTGAAATGAGTCTTTTCCAGGAGCAGCAGGCGCTCTTAAACACTAAGCCATTTCTCAAGGCCCAAGCTTGATTACTGCTGGGGAAAAAAAAAGTACTAAGGTACTCTCTTGTGCTAAACGCCTCAAGTCTCAAGTCTCTTGATGTAGTTTCTCTGATGTCATGAGGTGAATTTTGAACTATTCCAAAGGCCAACACCTATACCTCTCTACCTATGAGCCCTCTCTTCCACGTTATGGTGGGCTGAAAATGTCAGGGAACAGAAGTCCCTGCTTTCACCATCCAGCAGTTCAGGAAAATCGGGACCATGTGATCTAATCGCACGTCTTGAGTCTTGTAGGGAGGCCAAAGCTAAATTTTTCAGCTACATGGCCGTATAGAAGTCGCCAGCCTTGCTCAGATAATCTGGTCAGTGTGCATATCTACTCCCCATTCTTTTGCCAGCATTTTCCAGGATCAAATACCAAATTCAGGTTTGTTCCCATGCTCTACTCCAGTACGGTTCCTAGGAAACCAAGTTAGGATGTGTCAACAAAGCTTGCGGAGGGTGGAGAACAAACCACAAAGGATGAAGCGATAGCCCACTAAAAGTCACCTCACTCATATCAACGGACTTATGTATCAGTTCATCCAAGTTCAAAAGCAAATTCTTAGCATAAGAAGACATGTCAAAAGACTCTGTCCACGGTTTGTTAATGAGACTACAAGTTGATAAAACGATGTGAAAGGAAAGGTGTTCAGGTTCTGGCAGAGGATTTAGTTTTAAGATGTCTGTGCTCTTTACTCATGGTGTCTTCTTTATTACTGCTGTATCCACCCATTCATCAAATTAAGTTAATTAAAACATATTTGATTTATAGCATCCTCTAAGCTACCTATGCAGTCAGAGACTAGAAACAATCATCGAGAAGACACTGGATGAGTGTAAGAAGGAAGGCTGCTGATGGGCTTCACTGGGTTCACTCTCCACTCTCCTTCACTCGTCCTTCAGCCTCTGAAGTTACACAGTCTCCCTGCCCTGACGCTGGTGCTCATCACTGAGTAAATCTTGTTCTCTCCTTCTCTGGACCTATGAAGGACTTCTACTCCTCCTGAGAGATGAGAGTGTATTTTAGACTTTGGCATGCCGATTTTCATCATATTTCAAGATTCCGTTTAGTCTAATGGTGTTTTCAACATCGTTCCTCGTATCATTCAATAATAACTCATTCTCTCATGTAATGCACTATCAGCCAGGCCACAGCACAGCCATGTTCTATGATTCAATACCATGTGTCAACAGTGCTGTTTTACATGGACTCAATAGATAAATATAAAGCTAGAGGCACTACAATGCATTCCAGAATCTGAAGATTAGCTTTTCACATGCATTGGGGTCTGAATTTTTACTTTACTGTAAAAATTTACTTCAGTTAATGAAAATCATTAATGTAAGTTAGCAATTTATAATTTTGTTTTGTTTTATGAGGGGGTATTTATGTATATGTGTGTGCATGTGTGTATGTGTTTGTGTGTGTATATCTACATGTGTACAGAATATCTTTTTTCATAGTGGCATCTTTTCCTCTTGAATTTTTGCCCACAACAAATGACATGAACACTTAACGATCTGAAGTTTGTGTCCTTCTCAAGACACCAACTATATGAATAATTAAAAGGCGTATTAAACCTTCTAGGGTCTTAAGAACAGAAAAGAAATTTTGCTCCTCACTACCAGACCTTGAAGTGATAGATTCATTCATGGAAGTCAAATGACCCAGGAATTCATTATGGCTTGATGAACTGGCTACCTGCCAAGATGTTCTGCCATCTACAGCAAAGTGCAGAAATATCTCCAAACCACAATTTATAGATGTCACCACAACCAGTGGTCAGAGCTGCTGCTGAACTTCAGGTCACAGGAATGCCAGGGAGTCCTGTTGCAAGATGAGGATTGTATCTGGAGAAAGAGAAGTACATAGGTATTTTCATTTATTGTGAACTGTTAAAAATTAAATTTACTTGTATTTATATATAAGATTCCCTTGACCTACTGTCACTTTAACAGGACAGATGCTATGCAGCAAATGCTTTGGTCTTCCTGGTACACACATATTTAGCTAATCTCTTTGGATTTGTGATGGGTTTGTGAGATCAAATGAGTCTAAAGCAGTTAGTACTCTGCAAATGTAGCATGCTCTCTTTTTGACTTAAATTTCTTCACATGCTTGATGGCTGTGTTTGATTTCATGTTACAATATTTGAAGCCCAGTGCACACACGCTTAGTCTTTGCATTGACTCATGACAGGACTATATATATGGAGTGGTTTTCTTAAACTGGAAATGCTTTCAAAAAACTTAATGTTATATGCCAAATGAAGTATTTTTTCAACCCTGGAAATATTAAGGTATGAAAACTTTACATTTATATATTTTATGTTTTCCAGATATCTTAACTGAACAATTTGTAATCTATGTTTACAATTCACTAAAACAAAAAGAATCCAGGAATATAAAACTCCATTTTCCAAATGGGCCAGAATAGGGTGAGGAATTTGTCAAAGATCAAAACCTTTGTGGTAAAACATAGACTGGGATAAGCATCCCTGTTGCCTCTTCTTTGTGCTTTTTAATACAGGTGACCTTCAAGTAGATAACCTTCTACTCCCATAAATTTACATTTAATATGTGTAATGAATATTTATTGATTTTCCAGGTGGCATTTTAGAAAATAAGTTTTAAGAGAGACAGTTATTTACTTAACAGTAGAGAGAACTGCTGCATGTAATTTTCCATGTTTTTAATTATAGTCTGCATGTAATGAATTTGCCTTTATCATATACCATTGAGTTGTTTATTAGAAATGTTGTTTCAGGCCAACAATTCATATATATATACCCATTGGTGACTTCTAAGATTCCTCGCTTTTAATAATGGGAAGCAAAGGTTTCTGTGGCTCTTAATATACTAAATGTGACAAAAACATTTGCTAAATGTTATTATTTAGCACAAAAGGCCAAGAATGATATCAAGCACATCAACAATTGCCTGAGTAGGAATTAACAGAGACACTACCAAATCTGGAGCATTATAAAGAGCTGTTTAGTCCCTGGCTGGAAATAGAACAGCTGTGGTAGATTATGTTATATGTAATCCACGAAAAAGTCCCCCACTGATGTGAACCAAGCATATGAACTATTTTAGCCTAACTAATATTTAAAAAAATGGAACTCTAGCCATGCAGAAGAGGGACAGTTCTCTCCCTTTTTCTTTTTCTTTGAATTTTGCATTTTTCTTTTATTTTTTACCTTTTCTATGGATTTCACGTTATAAATCTCAATCCCATTCATCTCCTTGTTCCTTTATATCTGGCTGCTGCCCTTGCAAACTACTCTTCACACACAAAAATAGAATAAAGTTTAAAAGAAAAACAAAAGGCAGAAACAAAAATAGACAAACAAAAAACTCTCAGCTTGGAAGACACAGTGAGTCCATAAATCTTTGCTCATAAGTATTATTTGGGGGGAGTTATTGGTCTGGTTCCAGGCCTCTGGCTTTTGCTACACTACTGATACTGGGGCCTCACTGGGACTCCTCCTGAATATCCTGTTGTTTCCTTGTGTCATGGGGATCCGCAGGTCCAGCCCCTTCATATGCTCCAGCAGTTCACAGATAACATGAATGTTGGGGTGGGCCAACTCAGCCCTGGATCTGGATCTGGGTGGTAACTAGATTGGTCAGTCTGCGAGCATCATCATCATCATCGTCATCATCATCATCATCATCATCACCAGGGCAAGCTCTCCAGCACTGCCCCTGCTATCTCATCCACTGCAGCAGGCAACAAGAAACGTGGCCAGTTCTTTTGATCTCACACCCTCGGGGCCAACTCACCTGCACCCATGATCACCACCTACAAAATTAGTCTCCGTGAGCTCTGCTGCTGCCAGGGCCAAACAAACCTGAGTGTTCTGTGCTACCGCCAGGGGCCATGGTATCATAAAACAGTCTATGTTACCATAAAAGAGTGTGACTTTGGAAACTGAGTGAGTCTCAAGTAGGGCACCATGGGAAAAATAATAATTGAAGCAAAGTCAGACCGATGCCTCAAATGGTTTAGGATAAGTCAAGACTAGAAGCAGGCCAAGTGTAAAGCAACAGGGAGTTCCAGGAGTAGGACCTTGTGTGGCATCAGAGCCAGGAGGAACACACGAAGGAAAAAGATGGTAAGAATTCATTGATCCTTTGTCTGTGCGTTCAACCCAGCGTTTCCATGCTGAGCATGTAGGACTGACCCTCTGAGAGCCTGAATCTATTACTGCTTCATTTAAACTTTATATTTAACTTTAACACAAAGGAACAATAAATCAAGTCATTTCCTCATTCATGAGATATTGTTTCTGTTAGATCAGAAAATAATAATAACAGATATACCATACGCATGTTAGAGCATGTATATTTCTGAGCAGTTGTGTAGAATTGTATCTTTGTGAAAGAGTATGAAGTCAGTGCTCAAGCATATCTGTGACCTTGAGCTTTGTTGAATAACTAGGAAGTAAAAGGTATTTACAAATTCTCTTTCCTCTTTTGTGATTTTTATATAATTAATTTTTAAAAAATAATGTTTTTTATACCTAAGTGTATTCTTTTTTTTAATCTTTCTTTGTTTTATTTTTTTTATTAATTATATTTAATTATTAAAGATTTCTGCCTCTTCCCCGCCACCACCTCCCATTCCCTCCCCCTCCCCCAATCAAGTCTTCCTTCCTCCTCAGCCCAAAGAGCAAGCAGGTTTCTCTGCCCTGTGGGAGGTCCAAGGACCACCCACCTCCATCCAGGTCTATTAAGGTGAGCATCCAAACTACCTGGGCTCCCACAAAGCCATTATGTGCAATAGGATCAAGAACCCATTGCCATTATTCTTCAGTTCTCAGTAGTCCTCATTGTCCATTATGTTCAGCGAGACCGGTTTTAGTGTGATTCTAGAGAAGCTAAATAAGAAGGTGAACCCAAAGAAAAACATATAAGCATCCCCCTGAATATTAACCTTCATCAGGCGATGAAAGAAGACAGAGACAGAGACCAACATTGGAGCACTGGACTGAAGTCTCACGATCCAAAGGAGGAGCAGAAGGAGAGTTAGCACGAGCAAGGAACTCAGGACTGCGAGGGGTGCACCCACACACTGAGGCAATGGGGATGTTCTATCGGGAAATCACCAAGGCCAGCTGGCCGGGGTCTGAAAAAATAATGTTTTGATACGTAATTATAATGTGGAAAATCAGTCTAATTAATAAATCTATCACCTCATGTGCTCTTTTTCCATGATGAAAACATATAAATTATACTCTTTAAAGTTTGAAGTTTTTAAAAAAGTATATATTATATATTTTTGTATTCATATAAAAGCATATACATATATGTAATGCATATAATATATGCATGAATATGTGTGTGCATACATATATATATAAGTATATATACACTTTTGAATCATATTGAGGTTCATTTTAGTTAAGGTTATTATTATTGTTTTGTTGTTAATGTGCATTAATTGTACATTATAATAGGGAGGGATGCAGTGTTTCAATCCATGGCTTCTACATGCACTGAGAACTCTTACCTCCTTTAATCCACATCCTGCCCCCTCCTTCAACCTCCAATAATCACAATTTCTTCATTCAGGTCATTTTTCTTTTCAGCTTCCACATAAAGAGATAGCATGCTGTCTTTCTGTGTCTGGTTTATCTCACTTAATGTCTTCAGCCCATCTATCTTGTGACAAATAAGAAGATTTCATTTCTCTACAGGAAAATCTCTGGAAATTGTCACGAGTGGAAACAGTTGATCTGGTTGGTAATCCTGGATCAGAGAAAAGGAGAGATAAAGAAGTATGGAAAACCAGTAAACTCTCTGGTTTTGGCTTTGGTTTCTTTTTTGTTTATTTGTTTGGTAGGCTCCCCATCAAAATCATTTCTCAGAAACAGATACGGAAGCATCTGTCTGTTTGTTACTTGTATGCATGTTTTCAGGACTGACCTCTTGGTATTGGATACCCAGTTGGTGTGCTCTTCCCTGGGGAAGACTATTTCTTACACTCCCAGCATTCCCTGGTTGTCTGTAGTTTCTTATGGAGGGTTGAGGCCTAGGGCAGTTTGCCTTATCCATGTTAGTACATCTACTGTTGTGCATGGTCAACTCATGTTTGGGAAGTCAGGTTAGTGAGACTTTATGGATACAGCTACCGATATCCCAGGGTGATAAACTCAGTCTTCCAACCTTTTTCCATTTTTTCAAAATTATTTTCACATTTTTTTTAATTTTCTAACAGTTTAATACTTTTTTTTCTTTTTTTTTATTCTTTTTTAATTAAAATTTCCACCTGCTCCCCGTTTCCCATTTCCCTCCCATCCTCCCAAATATTGCCCCTCCCCCCACTTCCCTCCCCCTATCCCCACTCCTCTTCTCCTCCAAACTTTAGCAATTGCCATCCTCTATCTCCCTCCTTCCCCACTCTCCTTCCTGTATAACTAGCACACTTCTTGCTGCACATTTTTCCATCTTGGCTCTTACATTCTTCCTGGAACTAGCATATTACCTTACAGCCATCCCAGCTGAAGCCAAGGATTCTACCATCATTTATTGTCAACACTTGGGGCAGTTGTAAGTTTCTATATCAACCAGCACATGCTGCAATAAGAAGCTTCTCTGAGAAAGTCCGTAGCAGCACTAACCTTTGAGTATGAACAGCAGTAATTAGGGGCAATTTGACACCATGACTGTTCAGCAAAATAATAGTTGTAGGTTTCTCCCTAGGATCTGTGACCTCCACAACCAAGAACTTTTGCACAGGTTTACAGAAGCAAGCCTGAATTCTCTCCAGAGGATCAGGCTTCAGATGTAATCCAAATGTGATTGTATACCTGTAGCATGATTTCTAATTGGTCTTAATAATAAAATCCTAGAGTCAGATATTAGGGCTGAATGAACAGAGAAGCAGAACAGCTAGCTATTACTTCTTACCTCTACGAAATCCTCAAACTAAATAACGTATCCTATCTCTACAAATCCTCGGACTGAATACAATGTGCCTATCTCCTCCCACCTTATATTCCTCGCTCTGCACAGCCATATTGCTTCCTGTCTCCACCTTACTAGTGTTGGAATTAAAGGTGTGTGACTCCCAAGTACCTGGATTAAAGGTATCAGCCACCACCACCTGACTCTGTTTCTCTTTGAGACTGGATCAAGCTAGTGTAGTCCAAGGTGGCCTTGAACTCACGGAGATCATCTACCTCTGCCTCCTGAGTGCCAGGATTAAAGGTGTGTGCCACCACTGCCTGGCCTCTATGGCTAATTAGTGACTTGCTCTACACTCTGATCCTCAGGCAAATTTTATTTGTTATAGCACAAACAAAATAACACATTTCCCTTTTTTTGTCTAAAATAAGAAAATAAGGTTATAACTAATATAAGAAAAACTATATACAATAAGTACAAAACTATATACAATACATGCAGTCAATAAATACATCAGCCAAGTTTAATTCATAGAAATTTGACAAATTCAGAAAAAATACTCCATTATCTATCCTATTTTGGAGAGTCCAAAAGGTTATACCTAATTCACTTTCTCTTCTAACTTGCATTACCCAAACTATCTTTTAATGTCTCTCAATCCTAAATAATTCACACCTGTTAGTGGGAATGTGGTGATATTTTTAATATAAGACATATTTAATGCATAATAACCGATATTCTATCTACCAGAGTCTAAGCTCTCACCATGGTTTCCCCTCTTAGCACCAGTCAAAGATTTTTTTTTTGTTGTTTTGTTTTGTTTTTTCGAGACAGGGTTTCTCTGTGGTTTTGGAGCCTATCCTGGAACTAGCTCTTGTAGACCAGGCTGGTCTCGAACTCACAGAGATCCGCCTGCCTCTGCCTCCCAAGTGCTGGGATTAAAGGCGTGCGCCACCACCGCCCGGCTCAAAGATTTCTTTGAAGAACTTTTCATCCATCACGGTACAGCACTTGTTAAACCACTACCAGCAATTGTATCTCCTGAGCAATAGTTGCTGACCTAATCATGAGCTACAGCCCCTTGTTTGAATTCTCTAGATTCACAGGGCCTAAAATAGGAGTTCCTTCTTCACCAGGGAAGGGGGATGGGCACAGGTGTTTTTATTCAAGTAATGTTTCACCGTGGAGATGAAAATGAGGAAGTCGCAGTTATAGTTGCTCCTTGCATCCACATCACACTCATGCATAGTAAAACATGCTGAAAACTGAGCAAATAGAAAGAGCTTCTTCAAGCCTATTGCAGTGGAGCTGCTAGGAATCTTAACTGATTTGGGGTGCTGTGTATTTTCTTTCTTTCTTTGAAATACAGTATGATGTTTTCCTTTGCTTTAACTATAATCCTAATTTTTGCAAGATATAAGCAAACTCCTTTGTGAGATGGAAGATGCTCTGTTGTCTAATTTGGTCTCTGACTTCTGAGCTTAAGCAATCCTCTAAGCAATGAGATCCTATGCATACACTCTCACTTCCACCTAAATATATGTGTATTTTCTTTGCTAAGATCACACTAGATCAATATTTAGAAGGAAAGGAAAACTTTCAGAAAGACTCTAAAGCAAAAACAACATTTATAGCAACAAATTAAAAATGGTATTACCTAATATTCATTGTAATGACTTCAATTTTCCATAGGGAGGTCTAGCAACAGATTGGCTGATGCACAGCTCCAAAATAGGTCCTGTTTTTCTTGTAAGTATCCTTATTGATTCTTGATAAATAACAACATGCTTTTAACTTTAAATAGCAAACTTTAAGGAACTGTAAGAAATATAGTCAAATAGAATAAAAAGGAAAGTGAGATTCATGAAGGTTAAACAGCCTGTTCCTGGAATTTCTCAACTACTGGTAAAGCAATGACAACTGACAAATGGAAAGCTAGATTCATTTTCATTATTTTTATTAAAAATGCTCCTTCCCCGGGCAAGAAAGATTTCTGAATATTGACACATCAATCTCATTAGTTTAAATATGTATTCTGAAAACATTTGTAGCTTTTCATTGAGTTCCTATTTTCCTTGAGACGTGGTGGCAAATAAATTCTCCAACTGGAGGCTATGATAGAAAACAGACTCACACCTGTCTTTGGGGTGTCTACAATATTTTGCCAAGCGCCCCCCATTGCATCTATTCTTGGAAACTGTCATATAATGCATATAGCCACTTTCACCCCTCCACCCCTTTCATCCTCCCCTACTCTTCCCCTTCAATCAACAGGTATCCCTCTCGCCCCCTCACAAGCACACACAATGTTTTTTTTCTTTATTTTATGACTCATTCAGTGTCACCAGGATTGTCTGCATGGGGCATGGGTGTTAATCTATGTGCTGGAGCACAGACAACTTCACCAGTGGTTACATCATTGAAGACATTGACTTCCCCTCCCACCAGAGATAATAACTACCAACAGTCCTCCAGGAAGAGGGGCAATGTGTTTCTTAAAACTGAAGAGGAAAAAAAAGTGTAAAATAAAAATAATATTTAAATAATGAGTAATACTAAGAAGGTCTGAAAAAGAGATAAGAAATCATCTCATTATTTACTTACTTAAATTATATGCAATACAAGTAAGTCTAGACATATACATATATGTTAATACTTATATAATTCAAGTGAAATTATCCCACTTGGGCTTTCAATACTCCCTTCCAAGAGCCAAAAATGCCAAGTGTGACAAAACCCCTTTCAAGTTGTTAACTGTAGGAGCTTAAGAAACTCCTAAAACTATACAGGCTATTATTCTTACCCTTGCTTGCCTCCCAGAAGTGAAAGGTAAGTTCCTATTGCTGAACATACCAAGTATTTTGAACAACAGGCTTGGCGTTCCAAGCTGAATCTGACCTGAAAGTGTCTGGCTGAGGACTAACTTTCATAATACTGGAAGGTGCTATCCAGTTTCTAAGGGAAGGAATTGAGCAATAAATAATCCTACACAGACAGAGACAGCATCTAAGAGTCAAAGTGATGGCCACCATGTCATTACAGCTCTAATGGTGCAATAGTGGTACTAATATCTTAGAGGTAAGCAATAGCTCCCTAATTGAATTTAAGGCCTGTTCAACCGAAGAAACTCATGGATGGTGATACTGGAAACCTCACAAATAACCCTAGCTTAGTGAGGTCATGGATCTTAGTGGAGAACCCACTACTGCTACTTTACTAGGTCCTAACTGCATTCTAAATATCTATCCTTATAGCCTTAGATAAATGTAGTTCTCTACCTTCATTAAAACATACATAACAGAAGGAATCCATACAGAAAACAAGAGGTCAGAACACACAGAACACAAGTGTTTCTGCAGTGTGCATCCACAACTGGTGCATTTTCAACATAATTCGTGCATCTGAGTCTCATGAAACATCTAGGAAGAAGGGGCAACGGCCCAGGAAAAGTGCTGTGAGATTCTGTCTCCTGGAATAAAAAGGAGATTTCACATGCTATAATTCAACAATATGTCTTTCTAAGCAAGACCTGAAGAAGCATACCAATAGGCATGCTAGCATGAAAGGGGGAAAACCCCTGGTGCCCCACCCATAAAGACATGCAGGCAAAATGCTGAGAGTGGCAGGAATAGTCTTCCCCAGGGATAAGTTCTGTGATTGATGATCCAATACAAAGTGGCCAGCCTTGAGCCATGAATACATGAAACAGATTGAGCAGGTTTTATTTATAGATTTAGGCATGGGTGTGTCTATAAAACAATAGCAACTAAAGAAAAGGAGGTCATAATTTCAAGAGGGAGCGTACGTCAGAAGCCTGGCAGGAGCAAAAACTAGGAGAAATAGTAAATACTGAGTGTATATGATCAAACCTCCATTTGTTTAGTGTCATGAGGATCATTTGTTTAAGGTGAGTTTTGCATATTAATGTGGTAACACAAATGTATGTGCTTTTTTTTTTTTTTTTTTTTTTTTTTTTTTTTTTTTTTTTTTTCTTTTTTTTTTTTTTTTTTTTATTCTTTTTTAATTAAAATTTCCACCTGCTCCCCGTTTCCCATTTCCCTCCCCTCCTCCCAAATATTGCCCCCTCCCCCCACTCCCCTCCCCCTATCCCCACTCCTCTTCTCCTCCCCCCACACCATTCCCCCTCCCTCTCGATACTGAAGAGCAGTCCAAATTCTCTGCCCTGCGGGAAGACGAAGGTCTTCTATCTACGTCCAGGAAGGTGAGCTTCTAAACAGGCTAAGCTCCCACAAAGCCAGTTCATGTATTAGGATTGAAACCTAGTGCCATTGTCCTTGGCTTCTCATCAGTCTTCATTGACCGCCATGCTCAGAGAGTCCGGAATCAACCCATGCTTATTCAGTCCCAGACCAGCTGGCCTTGGTGGGCTCCTAATAAATCAGTTCCACTGTCACAGTGGGTGGGTGCATCCCTCGTGGTCCTGATTTTTTGCTCTTGTTCTCCCTCCTTCTGCTCCTCATTTGGACCTTAAGAGCTCAGACCGTTGCTCCAAATTGAGAATCTGTCTCTACCTCGATCCATCGCCAGATGAAGGTTCTAAGGTGATATGCAAGAAATTCATCAGTATAGGATAGGGTCATTTCAGGTTCCCTCTCCTTAGTTGCCCAAGGTACCAGCTGGGGACATATTCCTGGACACCTGCGAACCCCTCTAGAGTCAAGTCTCTTGCCAGCCCTAAGATGGCTCCCTTAGATAGGATATATACTTCGCTGCTCCCGTATCCATCCTTCCTATATCCCAACCATCCCAATCCCCCGAGCTCCTCCCATCCTCCCCTTCTCATATTTCTCATCCCATTTCCCCTTTGCCCCGTGCCACCTCACCCGCAAGTTCCCAGTTTTTGCCCTGCAATCTTGTCTACTTCCCCCTCTCCATGCGGATGACTATATGATTTTCTTTGGGTTCACTTTCTTATTTAACTTCTATAGGATCACACATTATATGCTTAATGTCTTTTATTTATGGCTAGAAACCGATTATGAGTGAGTACATCCCATGTTCCTCTTTTTGGGTCTGGGATACCTCACTCAGGATAGTGTTTTCTATTTCCATCCATTTGCACGCAAAATTCGAGAAGTCATTGTTTTTTACTGCTGAGTAGTACTCTAATATGTATATATTCCACACTTTCTTTATCCATTCCTCCATTGAAGGGCATCTAGGTTGTTTCCAGGTTTTGGCTATTACAAACAATGCTGCTATGAACATAGTTGAACAGATACTTTTGTCATTTGATGTGGCATCTCTTGGGTATATTCCCAATAGTGGTATTACTGGATCTTGGGGTAGGTTGATCCCAAATTTCCTGAGAAATCGCCACACTGATTTCCAAAGTGGTTGCACAAGTTTGCATTCCCACCAGCAATGAATGAGTGTGCCTCGTTCTCCACAACCTCTCCAGCAAAGGCTATCATTGGTGTTCTTGATTTTAGCCATTCTGACAGGTGTAAGATGGTATCTCAAAGTTGTTTTAATTTGCATTTCCCTTATCGCTAAGGAGGTTGAGCATGACCTTAGGTGTCTTTTGGCCATTTGAATTTCTTCTGTTGAGAATTCTCTGTTCAGATCAGTGCCCCATTTTTTTATTGGGTTCATTAGCATTTTAAAGTTTAGTTTCTTGAGTTCTTTATATATTTTGGTGATCAGACCTTTGTCTGTTGCAGGGTTGGTGAAGATCTTCTCCCAGTCAGTGGGTTGCCTTTTTGTCTTAGTGACAGTGTCCTTTGCTTTACAGAAGCTACTCAGTTTCAGGAGGTCCCATTTATATGTGCTTTATAAATAATCGATTTTCACTTTCTGATGTTCTACACGCACTTATGCTTAGAGCTGAAGAAGAACATCTTCAAGATGCACTGCATATTTTTAGAGATTTCCCATTGTTGCGGCCAAAAATATTGTTGTTTCACTAATTTCATTGAGGAGATCAGAATCATAACAAATATCATTGTTGGAATATTTGTATCCCTCATTTTAATCAGGGATGGAGCAGGATGATTTTACTTGCCTGTTATACTTTCTATTAAACTAAGTAACACTGAGAAAAGAATAGTGTGGTATTCATCAATTTCAAACGTACTTGTGTAAATAAAACCACACTTTCAACTAAACAAGTATGGTATATAAACTTTATGATGGAAGTTTATTTTTTAGTTGAACTTCATCAAATGGAGAAAAGCAAAATAAGACTGCATCAGAGACATGAAATCATTACATGATGCATGTTCTGGGATGTCATTTAATAAGCTACTTGAGGTTATTTTTAAAGGTAGTGCTATTTTGTCTTATAAAAATCATGAGACATTAATGAGTAAAGATGGTAACAAAGTTTTAACACTTGCCTTGAAATCTTTCTCAGTGTGCTGAATAAATATTAATCTTGTTAGATATGTATTGTTTTTTTTTTCTGATCAATACTGAGAGAGAGGGAGAAAATTACTCGGTGGACTTTACGCCGCAATTAGATGGGTGTAAGGTGTTTGCATATGTGATAATTGCCCAGCAATGATACTGCATATAATAATAGTGGGTACATTTTTAGCAGACAGAAGAAAGAATTTTGGATGTTGTTAATATAAAGAAATCATAAATAGTTTAGGTAATAGATATCCTTAATTCAGACTTAACATCATATAATACATGCAAGTTTCAAAATATTGTGTGACAAACCAAAAATAAGTGAAAATTTTGTACATTATTTAAAAACAAGTTTAATTTAAAAGCTAAATCTCGAAAAACTACTGACTTCTATTATTTTTTTTAAATTATTTTTTTTAAAAAAATACTTTTCTCATTTTACATGCCAAATCCATTTCTCACTCACCCCCCTTCTCCTGCTCCCTCCACCTTTGCCCTCACCCCATCCAAACTCTCATCAACTCCTCAGAGAGGGTCAGGCTTCCCATGGGGAGTCAACAAAGTCTAGTCCATTGCTCTGAGGTAGAATCAAGGCCCTCCCCACTATATCTAGGCTAAGCAAGGCATCCATCCAGAGAGAATAGTTTCCAAAACGCCAGAACAAGCAGTAGGGATAAATCCTGGTCTCACTACCAGTAGCCCCACAGTCTGCCCCAGCTATACAACTGTCACCCACATTCAGAGGGCCTAGTTTGGTCCTATGCTGGTTCCCTTGCTGTCAAGCCAGAGTTGAAAGGCTTCCATTAGCTCAGTTAAGCTTAAGGAAATGTTCAATATCCTTAGCCATCAGGGAAATGCAAACCAAAACAAGTCTGAGATATTACTTTACACTTGTCAGAATGACTAAGATCATAAACACCAATAATTACTTATGCTGAAGAGGATGTGAAGTAAGGGGAATATTCCTCCATTGCTGGTGGGAATGCAAACTTGTACAACCAATATGGAAATCAGTATGGCAGTTTCTCAGAAAATTGGGAATCAATCAACTGCAAAACCCAGCAATACCACTCTTGGGCATATACTCAAAGGATGCTCAACCATACTGCCAGGACATTTGTTCAACTATGTTTGTAGCAGCAGAACTTGGAAACAACCTAGATGTCCCTAAACAGAAGAATGGATAAAGAAAATGTGGTACATTTACACAGTGAGGTACTACTCAGTGTTAAAAAAACAATAACATCTTGAAATTTACATGCAAATGGATGGAACTAGTAGAAACTGTCCTGAGTGAGGTAACCCAGACCCAGAAAGATGAGCATGCTATGTACTCACTCACAGGTGAATACTGGCTGTAAAGCAAAATATAAGAAACCTATAGTCCACATCCCCAGAGAAGCTAAGTAAGAAGGAGAACCCTAAGATAAACATATATAGATCCCCTGGGGAAGGGGAAATAGACAAGATCTCCTGAGAAAATTGGGAGTATGGAGTTGAGAGGAGAAGGGAAAATAGAAAAGGAGAGGGGAAAAGGAGAACTAGAGGGACCGGGAAGGTCAAGATTGAGGAAGGACAGAGACAGAGAACGAAGAAAGAGATATCTTGATTGAGGGAGCCATTATGGGGCTAGCAAGAAACCTGGTACTAGAGAAATACCCAGGAATCCAAAAGGATGACCCCAGCTAAGACCCTAAGCAATATTGAAGAGGGTGCTTAAACTGGTCTTGCCCTGTAGTCAGATATTAAATGTCATCATAGAACCTACATCGAGCAACTAATGGAAGCAGATTCTGAGAACCACAGTGGAACACTAGGCTGAGCTCCCAAAGTCCAGACAAAGAGAAAGAGGAGTGAGAATATGAGTAAAGAGGTCAAGACCATGATGGGGATACTCACTGACATGGCTTCCATTATTCTTATAATTCCAATAGTCCAAAACCATATTAAATGGTTTAATTTTAGCTTGTTTTATGTAGCTGAAAGGAAAGTAAATCCAAGCCATTTCAGGGCTTAACTACCATAGTTAACACCAAATTGGATAGCATTTGCACTAATACATTTTAAATTTTACATTCACAAATAATTCTAAGATTTTTTTGGTCTACTGTTTTTCAGATTGGCATGTAGATTTTCTTGAATATTTGTAGTGAATATATTTTGTTCCATGACTTTTTGATGGTAAATTGTCCTGTCAAAGCTGCAGTGGATCACTAAGTCCTCGGATCATTATGCTAGTCCTTCAACAGTTTGCTTTATTTGAGTGTCTACTGTGTTCTGAAGACTATAATGCGCCTTTAAGATTTAAAGATGAGTCTAGTGTGATTTATATACCACGTTTTTGTCGAGTGTCTCAATTTATCTTGGGAAGCTGTGACTATAGCAAAAGAAAGCATATTAAAAGAGGGGGAAAATCAATTTCTAACGTTTTTTTGTTGTTGTTCCTTAAATCTGGAAATATCACTTTCTGGTGAAAGATTGCTAGATTTAGAGTGAACCCTTTCTACTTCCAAGCTACCTGTTTCATGGACATTCAAAGAGAATTATGTAAGGGAAGATTTGATAAAGAACAGACATGGGATTTAAAGACATCTTTAACACACTGTGGTCTGGACAAAGGTTTTAGGAACTTTTACTACTGAATTGGCAATTTCACACACACACACACACTTCAATGATCAGATTTTCTGTTCATTTTCTGCTGATTTGAATTGCTAAAACTGCACTGGCTTCACATAGCACCAATCTATTGCTTCATTCTGTAGGTCTGAAGTCTGAGGCAGTGTGACTGTGTCTTCTCAGATGTCACAGCTGACAATGGGCATCTATCAGTCATGGCTGAGTTAGCATGGTGTGGCTACTCTGAAGAGACACCTGCTTCCAATCTATTCAGGTTCTGGACAGAACCTAGTTCGTTAGAATTATAGATCTAAGTTCCTTTTTCCTTGCTGGCTGTCAACCAGAGGACTCTCCTAGATAGACACTATGAATCTGTCTTGCCTATCTCCAATTTCAAGCCAGAAACAATGGGTAGTATTGTGTTGAAGCTCCCTGACTCCCTTGTCTCCTAACAGACAGAGAAAGCTTCATGCCTTTAAGGGTTCTCATAGACCCTGAAGGCTTATGCCTTCCTGAGTCAATAGTCATAGTCTGTATGTATTATAGCATAATGTCTGTGCCTAAGGACACTCAGGATATTGTGTACCCTTTATGAGAAGTCCTTGTCAAGTTCATATGAGGAGCAAATTTTGTCACTCCTGCTGGTCTTTTCAAATACTCCCGAAGTCTTCATCAATGAAGCAGCTCAACTTGACTGAGGAAGAAAGACATGTTCAAGTACTATAACTAAGACAAGAGTTCCTTCTCTGGGAAATACTTCCAGAAAGAACCTGAACTCAGATGATGTATAAAAGAGATGTGAAGAGTTAAATAAAAAAAAAAAAAAAAACTCTCAGATCAGTAGGAGTACCAGTGACATGTTTGCACAAAGCTGAGAGAAATGCTGCTCTCTCTGGCTGGCCTGGGGATCTCAATTTCCAGAAAGAATCCATCCATCAGTTTACACACACACAGAACCATGTTTAAATCCATAAAAAATATAAGGTATATGAAATGACTATGGAAACTGAGTCTATTATAATCTGATTAGTTAAACAACACAAATTAAATATATAATACCATCATGTGTGTGTATGTGTGTGTAGTGTGTGTGTGTGTGTGTTTTCCTGTGAAGGCAGTAGATAAAATTATTATGTGAAAAAAATCAATAACTTAAAAATGATGTTAATCATATTTCAGAATACATTCAAAGCATTAATATGATTTGAAAATATATATGGTAATTCTGTGCAGCACATTGCAAGGAATGCTTTCAGTATTCCTGTGTCTGGGGGTTGTGCTCACACTAGCAAGAAATGATAGTTTCTAATTAAAGATATCTCATGAGAAAGATATTTTTCTTTTCCTAAGTTCAGAGATTCTTTTGATTCTACCCATTGACTCCTGCTTAGAATCCTGATAGAAAACAGCCATTTAGTGCTCTGAATATTTAAAGAAGGTGAGAAGGAAAGGGAAGCAAAGGTTGTTCTTCCTCCCCCAGGCAAGAATATTTCTAAAAGCTATTTGTATGTGATTTCTGAATACTGAGCTGCACATTTGTAGAAAAACAATAAAGTGGTAAATAGAAAGAAGATACATAAAGAAAAATTAAAAATTAAACTGAAGAATTTCTAGCCAGACATATCCCAGGCTTTATAATGGGGCTTCAGCTCTTCCCAGAGGGAGCCTGGTTTCAATTATTTAGACTTACATTTGATCTAGTTTAACTAACCTACTTTCAGCAAGACTTGGCTAAGAAGGAGGGGAAACACAAAAGATCAGATTGTTCTATAGTGCATCCTTGTGATAATTCCAAATGCATAGCTGATTCATCAAAGATTACAAAGCTGCAAGATTCCTAAGTGGTAGTAAATATTTAAAGCTCCGGTGGAAAGAGGACGAGAAGGAGGAATTAAGTCATCTAATCCTTTCCCCCTGCTCAGATGCACAGGGAACGCTTGATGAAAGAAGCCCTTGGATGTCTGCGGAGGGCACACTTCTGAGCTTCCCTCCCATTACTGAACACATGGAGAGAGCAATTTTTCATATTGACACTCACTTTTGAAAATGGTTTCATGTGTTAAAATAAATCCAACAAACACAAAGAACTCATTATTCTAACGGATGAGCAGCAATAAGCTGGTTCATGCCATGAGAATAATTTTAGTAAATGCCTCATGCATATCATCAGCAAAGCTTTTTCTTAAAATTAAACCTCAAGGAACTAACCAGATTGCTGACTTTTAGTATGCAGGAGGCCTCTGCATATTATAACTAAAGAGGAAAACTGACCAGCAGCTTGCGTTTGTCCATGTCTTTTGTAATGTAAGTTGCCATTCATTTCCCCATTCAGACCTTGTGTTCATAGAACAGGGCACAAAGTCGGTACCTTTTGCATGACCTAGACATAAAGAGCTGATAAATAACAGAACTCAGCTTTGGAATCTCCACTGTTGGATGACATAAGCAAATGTTTACTTACCTCAGACAGGGCACAGATCAAAGAATGATTCCACTCAAGTTCAGATTGAACCCGTGACTTCAGTGGTGTTATTTATAAGACTATGGGTGATGGGTGACTTACAGGAGCATGGACCACAAAAGCAGCAGCATCACTAAAGAGTCCACCTTAGCACACACAATGACTCAAGTAAACTGTGGGCCTTGAGCACCCTGCATGACAGGTAGGTAGATAGCTTGGGGAAGGTGGAGATTCTCCTCTTCTCAGCAATCATCACTGCTTATACATCCTTGAAACCTTATAATTTCTTCTTTTTTCGTCCTAAACCTTGTATGTTTTGTTAATTCCATGAATCAGAACAAACCTCCCTTCAGGAAAATAATGTTTCAGCTACTTGGAAATAGCTTTGCAACAATCATTCGTCAGGAATGCCAACACTCTAGACCTAGTCCCCGTGTGAACCACCAAGATGTGAATCCATTCTGGCACCAAGAGAGGAGAATAAGTAAGGCTAAATCTGACCTTCAGCAAGGGATCTGTCCTCACTAAGACCTAATTGTGTCCCTGGGAAGTGATGATAACAATTTCAGTAAGTATTTAATGAGGGGATGTATTTGATTTGTAACTTATGTGTTAGACCTGTAAATCCTAAAAATAGGTTGGTTCTAAATATAATCTTCATCATCCACTTTATCTCACTTTACTTTTCAACATATTTATTGTATGTAGTTTATTAAAACTGAACATAGTGTATAAAGTCAATGGATCTAATTGAATATATGTGTATATCCATGAAGCCATTAATACATTAAAATTAATGTATATAGATGAATATTGAGACAGATCGTCATAGCAAGTTTTTTGTAATATTGAAATAAGTGATTCCATTAAAGAAAACTCTAGCTGCTTAGGACAAAGATTTTTCTGAAATATCATGTGCCACACTTAGGCAGGAATTCACAAAGCTGTATGTGTGTGTTCGTAAGCACAAAGGAATTCAGTTTCCAACAAAGTAAGTGAGACAGTAGGCTAATGACACAGCTTTTGTTTTGCTTTGTTTTCCTGGCAAAAGCCCTCAAATTCACAAATGACTAGACTTAGTGCATGGCGTGACCTCCTAAAATAATTAGCTTCGATCACACATTCCTGAAAAGGGACCACTTTCCAGCATAAAGATTAAATAACAAAATATCAAACAATCCAATGAACAAATAGGCTAATGAAATGAACACACAGCTCTCAAAAGAATTACAAACAGCTAATAAAGATGAAAAATGCTCAATATCTTTAGCCATCCGGAGGTGCAAATTAAAACAACATTGCAATTTTTTCACCCCACACAGAATGGTCATTACTAAGGAGACAAAGAAGAAGAAACGCCGGGTAAGCTACAAAAAAAAAAAAAAAAGAAACCCCTTATATATTACTGTAGGGATGTAAATCAGTTCAGAGACACGGGAATCAGAATGGAGGTCCTCAAAATCTAAAGGCAGAATGACCATCTGATCCAGCTCTACAACTGCTGAGAATACACTAGAAGGACTCTGAGCTGGCATATCGGAGATAGTTCACACACCTATATTAATTTTGCCTCCTCACAGTGGTCAGATTATGGAATCAGCCTAGGAATTATCAACAGAAGTGTGATAAAGAAAATGGTATACATACTCAGTGGAGTTTGTACTAAGTTATAGAATAAAGTAAAATTATGCTGCTCACAGGAAATTTGAACTTTTTACAAATTAAGTCAGACTCAAAAAAGACAAATATTGTATTTTTCTCTAGCTTATGGTTCGAATCTTTTATGTAAATACATAATTAAATATATAGAGAGAAGATGGGAAAGTGAAAGACTGTGGTATTGTGATGAATGGGAACACTGGAATCGTAGCAAAAGGAGACAGTAGCAGCTTAATATAGTCAAAGTAGTTGATATACTGGTATCACAATGTCCTTATAAAACTCATCACTATGTTCAACGGATGTTCACCACAATAAAATTTAATTGAGAAATAACTCCTAGGGTCCAGTAACTGGGAGATATTAGCTTTAAAAAAATGAACAAAAAGTTTTAATAGGTTCATTATCAAAGATGTACAGATTAGAAAAAAGTGGTATTCAGCATTATTAGTCATAAAAATATAAAATACAAGAAATAACAAAATATAATGTCTAAATGTCTAATTATTTTTAAAAATACTGAGGCCATCAAACACTAATGAGAATAAGAAGCAATTAGAGCTCTTATCCACCATCTCTAGGACCTTGTAGGGTTAGTGTGAATCACCCATTCCTTAAATAAAAAATAGATAAAGCAGAGGAATTATCAATGAAAGAATGAATAAAATATAGTACATTTGTACAATGCAATCATGGTCTATAAGAGAAGAAGACTGAAGCATTCAATAATAGAGTTGCAATTGGAAAATATTATGTCAAGTGAAAGAATCCTAACTTAACTTAAAACATGGAATGCAGTATGGTGCAATTGACAGGTTGGTCTAGAATGGGCCTGAGGTGAAAAACCTATCACAGCAGTTGATCTTTGGTGCAGAGAAGAGGTGTGTTGTCAGGAATGAAGCATGAGGTTACTCTCTGAAGCAATGGTGCAGAATAAATATGGAGATAAATGCATTTGTCAACTCAGTCAATACATATTTAGCATCTCATTGTACCTAAACTTTGTATCAAAGCAGAAAAAAGGCTATAAACAAGCATTGACTGTGTTCTGTATGTACATTGACAGAGGTAAAGAAAGTATACTGATATCTGCCATTTATGAACTGTATTAAAAACAGGATAGACTAGGTTGGCACATGGCTAGATAGAGGAATACCCACACATTGAAGAAGTATGGAAAGCATAGAATCTAGGAGATGAATTTATAAATGTCCACTGTAAACAGTTTTTCAACTTTGCTTTCAATATTTTATGGTAACATCTTGAACAAAATCATGAAATCACATCCAACTCTGCCCAATCAGCGAATGGTGATCTGATCTGCAGGACCAGGTATAAAATCCTTGCCTTTGTATATACCAAAAAAGCCAAACACCAAAAGAAGAGTGGAACAACACCTGAACTACCCAGTTATGACCTGCTCTAAGTGCCTTTAATGACCTGTAACTCTGAATGTCCTTACTTAGAGATTCCAGTAGTCCAGAAAGGGTGATATTTGAAATCTCAAGGTCCAAATTAGGAGCAGAAGGAGAGAGAGCACGAGCAAGAAACTCAGGACCGCGAGGGGTGCACCCACACACTGAGACAATGGGGATGTTCTATCGGGAACTCACCAAGGCCAGCTGGCCTGGGTCTGAAAAAGCATGGGATAAAACCAGACTCGCTGAACATAGCGGACAATGAGGACTACTGAGAACTCAAGAACAATGGCAATGGGTTTTTGATCCTACTGCACGTACTGGCTTTGTGGGAGCCTAGGCAGTTTGGATGCTCACCTTACTAGACCTGGATGGAGGTGGGTGGTCCTTGGACTTCCCACGGGTCAGGGAGCCCTGATTGCTCTTAGGGCTGACGAGGGAGGGGGACTTGATCGGGGGAGGGGGAGGGAAATGGGAGGCGGTGGCGGGGAGGAGGCAGAAATCTATAATAAATAAATAAATAAATGAAATAAATAAAAAGAAAGGGTGATATTTCAGGTAAGTTGATATTTCCATTAGACTGAATGCTGAGGCTTCCACCCAGTGCTTCTGGGAACCATACAGAAAAGTGAAATGGTGTTCTCTGAAAAAGACTAAGCCTCCATGGTGGGGATAGGACAGTTTTCAAAGAATGGAGTCCCTAGGCAACTCCTCATTGCACACAGGTCTTAGCTTAAAGAAGCAGGAGCACTAACTAGATAGATAATCTGCCAGAGATGAAAGTATAGACAGTCTCTGCGTTCTCAAACCCAATCAAAGCAAAAAAACGGGGCATAAGTAAGGAAGAAAGGACCGCCTATGAAACTTTTTAGGGACCTGGGACCACTTGGAAAATGATGACATAGACATTCCTGCATTTTAGCCTTCTCTTCTTGTTCCTTTGGAACATTCAGAACCATACATTAAGAATGACAGCCAATAGTTTAAGGTGAAATAAAGGAGACCCAGAGAGTTTGGCTTCATTTGAAAATTTTAAATAAAATGTCATTTGCTAGGATGTTCACTCTCCTGTTCAAGAAACCTTGAAGATTATACACACATATACATGTATATGTAAAATCATCCATATAGTATATATTGTATACAAACACACAAACAAACAAACACACACACACACACACACACATATTAACCATAGAGGTTTTGGAGGACTGTGGACAGACAGGAGACAGGAAGTAGTAAGGTAGGGCTGAGAGAAGATCTCAATCCTTTGGAGGAAGGAACAGAAGAACAAAAGTCACTGGTAGCTGCTCTGCTGCTTCTCTGATCTTTCAGGTTCTTACCCAAAATCTGACTCCTGACTTTTTATTGATAAAGAATAATTATATAATTGTTGCATATAAAGGAAGCAGAAAGTCCCGGGTTCTATGAGAGAAGTTTTCTCAAAAGCTAAGGTGAAGAAGTAATATGGAAAGACACCCTGGCATTAAACTTTGCCCTCCACACTCGCCAGGATGAGCAAACACAATAGACCCACACACACACACCTCCCTCCCAACACCCATGCATGTGCATTCTCCACATTCAAACATATACACATGTACATACAAGCAAAAGTTAAAAAGCGCAAACCTTTATGAAGTTCCTTATCTCGAAACATGCTGACAGTTGTATTCTCTGTTGTAAGATGGTAAATTAAAGGAATAACAGCTTGCCCTTTGAGCATATAAAAATGGTGTACATCTACAGGTTAGATCTATTCTAAAACATTCCTAAGACTTGTGGTCTGAAAGAGGCTTGTTCCATTATCCAGTCTTAAAGAAACTCAAACGCAGATTGGTTCTCTCTACCAAGTCCTTCCTAGCTCTGATTATCTTCACCCTTGGATGTAAGAAAACACCACCAGTGAACACAGTCGGTATTTGCCTTTTCTTCATGATAAGAGTCTGTAATGTGCATTGATGTAGTAGTAGTCTATGAAATGCCTTCCACTGTATTGCTACGAGGCATCAAAGGCAATGCACTTTAGAGATGTCTGTTTATGTAGCAAGTGCTTTCAGAAGATTCTCTGCAGTGTGGTACTACCTAAGTTCTAAGGACACCAGTGCTTCCTCTGAACAAATCACTTTCCATGAGCAATATTAGTGTGTATCTGTTTGTAGGCCCGGACTGTGTTTTTCAGAGATCTCAAGAACCCAAGGGATGTAAAATAGGATCAAAATATCAAAGTCTTAAGACTGGTGAGATGTTTCAGTAGGTGAATTCTTGCAGGATAAGCATGAGGACCAGAGTTCAGATTCTCACAATCTCCAAGTTGGCATGACCACCTGCCTGTAAGCCCAGCACATGGGAAGTGGGCAGAGACATGTCTCCAGTACAAGTTAACTAGCTAAACTAGTTGAGTCAGTGAGCCCTTGGATCGGTGTGAAATTATTTCTCAACATGCAAAATGGGGAGAGGTTGAAGAAGTTTCAGGTCACTAAACACATACATACCCGCACACGAACCTACTCCCACACAAATGGGAATACATATATATTAGTGTATCTCTCTCTCTCTCTCTCTCTCTCTCTCTCTCTCTCTCTCATACACACACACACACACACACACACACACACACGGGAGAGAGGAAGCTTAGAATCTTTAACAAGAGAAATAGTTAAAAACAAGATGATTTGCCCAACTTTTCAATTTAAAAACAGCCATTAGTAAAGATGTCTCAGAGCTTACATCTTATAGCTTTAAAAAGTCATCACTAATTTTTTCATAATGAAAATATTTATTAAGCATATGGTTTAATTCACATCTTTTCTTACTTTAGACCAATTTAAGAAATATTCATGAATATTTTCTTGAAATCTACTATAATGTGAACAATGGTATCTTGCTTATTACCAAAGCTGGGAAAAGTTGCTATTTAAAAAAATTAGTTCAAATAATTAGCCCCAAAGAGGCTGTGATTTAGAAACACTGCCCTGCTCATAGCTCCCATTAACTTCAATTGAGTTTATATTGCACACAGAAAGAAGAAAAGAGCATATTACTCCATTTTAAAATTAAATTTAGGATAAATTCAAGAATTATAGCTGCTCATTGACCTGGCTTTTTCTTTCAAAATTAGTCCCTCAATTTGTTTATGATCATGTTCACATCATTAACTTTTATAGTTTTTAAGCCACTGTGTGTTTATCCATTCGGGATTCTTTCATTCGTAGACCTCTGAAATTATTTCTGAATGGCTAATTGTTTCCCAGTTGCCCTATTCCTTCCTAAGTCAGTCTTTCTCGTTATCATTACACGCTGCTCCTGGAGCCCCACTCCCTCTGCTGGAACTCCACCGTTGCATTCCCACTTTCCAGTTCTTTCCCCAGTGACTTATTTGCCACATGCTAATATCTGAGCAGAATTACCCATTGCTTTATTGTATCATTTCCAAATAAGTATCCATAAAAGACATTTGTTTCCCCCCTACAAAAGATGCATGCTATATTCCTTAAACACCACAAAGAAAAACAAACTGAAACCTGAATTTTAATTTGAGGGATTTTTAAGTAAATGCACCCTAGGTTAATTCTCCTGCAGAATGGAGGCAGAGCCAGATAAGGAAGATAGGAAAACCTACCATCAGTTTCCATAGACATATAATCTCTTCACCCAAAATTCCCTGGTACACTGGAGGGTTCTGCTAATGAAGTTAATAGAAACTTAAACTTACACTCAATGCTACCTGCTCATCCTCTATATCAACCATAAACTACTTAAAAACAGGCGTGTGGAGAAAATCAATCTATTTTATTTTCTAGTGTACCAAAAGCTAGCATTTCGCCATTGCTGCTACTTTTCTTTCTCTATTGTTATTCAACAAATTACGGCCAACAGAGTGGCATAAAACCTCAAAAATATTAGTTCATTGTTTCTCTCACAGTCTGGTACAACATGAGATATGTCCTTCATTCTCACTTGGAGTCCCTGGGGCCCAAGATTACTCCCAAGCTCCTTTTCATTGTGTAAGATATCTGTTCTCTGTGGTCAAAGGACAGAAATTTCTATTTCCATGGTGGTTACCAATCGTCGCCTGCTGTTGTTTCTTAGACTTGCTTCCCCTTCCTACCCTCCAGGCAACCAGTGCTTCTCTTACTTCTGCTGTCGTCTTCCATCACTGTGACAATACCAGAGAAAATTTGCCTAAAAGAAAGAAAGGTGTTGAAGAAATGGCTCAGTCTCAAGTTTCACAGTCTGGGGACTAACATAGAACCAGACTAATCGTCTTTGAACTCTGCCTGCATACAGAATGTGATCAGTTCCTTAATCCACTTACTGAAAATGTGCAAAAGCATGCCACAAACACATGTTAAACAGAGCACATTCTATAAAACAACATGGGTAAATCCTATTCTAAAAATATAAGTTTAAGTTAGTCTAATATCATGTATTATCAGTTAGATAAATCTAAAGTCAGTCTCTCTCTCTCCCAGCACTTAACAAATTTATTGAATTAGTTAAAATGATGTATTAAATTTTCAGTGTTTCACTGTGGCTTTATAATTTAAGGACAAAACAATATCACTATTCTAAAGCATTCTAAATATAACACATTTTATATGTGTATAAATAAATATAAAATAATTATATATGCATATATAATATAGTTCATAACACTGAAAATGTCATCAGTAAATATTTATTATCTTCCCTTTTCTTAATTAGAGATATTTTAATATATCAAAAACATAATTTCTCTCAGTTCACATTTTATCCCATTTTCCTATAATTAAAATGATTTATTTTTCTCTGTAGAAAACAACTTGTCTCTTTTATTTTTTAAATCCCATGTATGCTTTCCAAACAAAGACATCAAACTATAATAACCCATTTGCAAAGTGAGTAATTAACGTTGTTCATGCTTCCAAGATGATTTTTGATATTCAGTAAATTTGCTAATCTAATTCATATCAAATTCAACATGTATTCACAAAATTGCCATATAGATTGTAGATCAAAGGCCCGGTTCCTAGTTGTGGTGGAGTTAGTTAAAATAGCTATGTTAAAGAATGCAATAATATTTTAAATAAGTACTTTGTGGAAGGGAATGTATGGTTTTTATACCATTTATAATGGAGGGAGATCAAGATCAGCTTACTCTGGGACACTCAGTTGGAATATCTGTCCTAAAACCATGACAAAAATCTTGATGTTGGGAAGAAACTGTGTTTCTCTTCACATGTACAAATGATGGATCTGCTAAGCAGTGGGGTGGATAATAACGACTTTGAAGGGAACATGCACTTCTCAGTATAATGTGATGCTTCCATTAGATTGATTTCCAAGCTTCATCATCACTCATGTTCCTCTTTTCCAGCATTCAGCCATTCCATTTTAAGACCCTATTCAGCCACAAATACTCCATTATGAAGCAGCCTATTGGCTAAAATTGGTATTTATACAGGCGATAAGCTTAGAAGCCTATTTTCTGAGCAATGATCAAATTTAGTTCCTCTGAATGATATCCTTTGATGGCTTTATTCTGCCTTTCATATGGATTATTTCTATTATACATGATTACACTGGCAAGAAAATCAGCCACAGTTTCAAGACTCTTAATAAATATACTTACCAATGAGAATGGTGGCCATGCTCTGGCTATTCGTATCTTTATGAGCCCTCAATCACAATCTTATATGTCACCTCTCTATATGAAACATCATTTGCTTGCACAAATCATCTAATAGGTTAAGAACCCATTACCTGATATTTAAAAAAAAAAAAAGCCATGACCTAGTTTTAATAGTCCCTACTCAGTTTGGTTAAATCAGTGTCTAAAATTTAATGATATAAATAGAATGCAACAATAAGGTGTCCATGGCATATGCTCATGGCTTCACTGCCTTCTTATACCAATCATAATATGGCGTATATGACTTCACTGAAACCATCCTTAGTGTCTTTCTACAGGATTCTGTCAAAATCAGCACAAAATGAAAACAAACATCACTTACAAAAAATGAACTGACATTTAACTCTCCATGATTGACTTCATGAGCTTAGCACTTCAGTGTACCAGGGTGTTTTGGGTGAAGAGATTATGTATCTACAGAAATGGATGGTAGGTTTTCCTATCTTTCATATCCTGCTCTGCCTCTATGTTCTAGGAAAATCTCCCTAGGGCATTTATTGGAAAACCCATGAGATAACCATGCTATCTTAGTAAACAACTACAGATCATATATTTTAAGAGGTTCAAAAGATGCTATTATGAGCCATTCATGTGATAGACATTTTCTAGGCACAACAATTTGCTAAGAACTGTGTGAAACACTAGAGATAAAAATATAAGTAGTCATTTCGCCATCACAATAATAGTAAAAATAGCAACTTGTCATATGTTGGACTCATAATTTTCAAATATTTTTAGCACATCCTTTCCGTGCCCCACAAAAGGTCCTGAAAGATCTTTTAGGATTTAATTACAATCTCCCAGTGATAGAGATGTTTTCTAACTGTGTCTTCATGTCTGTGCCTCAGTCTTGTCTTTTGAAGATGGGATAACAGTACTGTCAAACACATCTGTACATATGCAAATACAGGAGGCACACAGTAGTTCCAAATGCATAAGTGGTCCTATGTTAGGATGTGTTGTGATGACACATAAAAAAAATGAATTATGAAACCATGTTAACTGTGGACATCATTTGTTTTACTTTACATGCATTATCATAACAAAAGTACCTAAGCTCCAATCACTGTTAGTTTTCAGATAGAATCATGAAGAAGACTTACGAGCTATAACCAGTTTCTACTTTATATTTCCAAACTTTTTATTTAATTAATATGAACTCTTTACAACTGAAATGAAAATTTGTATCATAAACCTAATTTAGCAGTAGTTTGTGTTCTTTTCACAGTCTAGAAAAAAATTAAGTTGTCTTTAAAGAATACCATGTTGCTTCATTGACATTCTTTTTGTCAAATCTCCTACTCTATCATTTGTATGAATGTGTTGTTGTTGTTGTTGTTGTTATTTGTTTGTTTGTTTTGGTTTCTGGAGACAGGGTATCTTTGTAGCTTTAAAGCTCATTCCTGAATTTACTTTGTGGACCACGCTGACCACGAACTCACAGAGATCCACCTGCCTCTGCCTTTGCCTCCTGAGTGCTGGTATCAAAGGCATGTAACACAGAATGTGTTTTTCTAATAAAGTATGTAAAATAGTATTTTCCATATTATCAAGTACAAGTTGGAATGAAACTGCATGCTTGTTCAAAATGAAGGATTCTCTATGAAATTCATTTTGAAAGTAACTGTGTGTTCTTTGTGGTAACTCATTTCCCATCAGGCAGTGATGAACTTTATCATATGCCTAAAAAATCAGTATCTCATCAGTCACAAATATTCTAAGAATAACTATAATAAACCAAAATAAAAACATGTGGTCAACACCATCTTTAGCTCACTGCTGATGATCATGCTGAGCCAAGATGAACTTATCTCCCAGATGTTTTATTGTCCAACATGTGGAGTTACCCATGAGACAAAACATATCCAAATGTAACCAACTTCTACTATTCATTGCACTAGATAAGAGGATACATTTTCTCAATCCGTAGCACATCATAAAGCATTGATTCACTTTGAGAACTCCAAATGAGGCCTGACCCTCATTACCACAAATCCTGAAATCTGATCTGGACATTAGGATACAAGTGTTTTGCAACAGAATTAGAAATGAGAAGTCACAGGTACATGGTCAATCCCCATGGAAAAAGACAGCTGAGTATAATTTGAGAAAATATAGAAGGAATCGTGGTCATCTAGTCAATGCTAGACTGATTCAATGAACAAGTATGACTTCTTACCCACGCATTATTTTTTTAATTTTGGTTGCATGTATTTAGCTATTATATTTACCCACCATCATTCAAAATAGAATAAATAATCTATAACTGTAGATATTTGTGTTGAAAACCAGCCAATGATATCTTGCTTAGACCATACCTATTTTATAATATTGATATAACTTCTTATACACTAGATTAGTTTTAAGTGCACAAGTCCAATTTTCCAAACTTGAAGAAATGGTTCAGGCTACACCTTTCACAAAAAACCATATATGGAGGTGGCAATTTTTTTTTTGAAAAAATTTCCGCCTCCTCCCCGCCTTCCATTTCCCTTCCCCTCCCCCCACTCCTCTCCCCCTCCCTCTACTTCTCTCCCCCTCCCTCTCCAGTCCAAAGAGCAGTCAGGGTTCCCTGCCCTGTGGAAAGTCCAAGGTCATCCCCCCTCCATCCAGATCTAGGAAGGTGAGCATCTAAACAGGCTAGGCTCCCACAAAGCCAGTGCATGCAGTAGGATCAAAACCCAGTGCCATTGTCCTTGGCTTTTCATCAGTCCTCATTGTCTGCCATGTTCAGAGAGTCCGGTTTTATTCCATGCTTTTTCAGTCCCAGTCACGCTGGCCTTGGTGCAGCCCCACTGTCTCAGTGAGTGGGTGCATCAATCGCACTTCTTACTTCCTTGCTCATGTTCTCCCTCCTTCTGCTCCTCATTTGGACCTTGGGAGCTCAGTCCAGTGCTCCAATGTGGGTCTCAGTCTCTATCCCCATCCATCGCCAGATGAAGGTTCTATGGTGATATGCAAGATATTCTTCAGTATGGCTATAGGATAGGGCCATTTCAGGTTCCCTCTCTTCAACTGCCCAAGGAACTAGCTGGGGACATCTCCCTGGACACCTGGGAGCCCCTCTATAGTCAGGTCTCTTGCCAACCCTAAGATGGCTCCCTTAATTAAGAAATATATCTCCCTGCTCCCATATCCACCCTTTCTTATACATTATGAGCAGCGCTCTTTCATACATTCATTCCCCATTCAGTATTTGTGGAAATGTTCCCCATTCCAACCACTGTCTTAAATTCAAAGGATACAACAGATAGCAAAAAAAAAAAAAAAAATGCTACTGTCACTATATACTTTACATAGTAGTTGAAGAAATTAAATACGCAAGAAAGATTTGGTGATAATACCACTTAAATTGAGAAGTATCATAAAGAATATGGAGTGCTGGAACTTGCTCTAAAACATAAGTAGATGAATAACTATTTAAATTAAATTAGGGATTGGAGAGATGGCTCTGGGGTTAAGTACATTGGCTGTTCTTACAGATGAAACAGGTTCAATTCCCAGCACAGATATGGTAGCTCACTGCCATATGTAATTCCAGTTCTTGGCATTTCAACTACTTTTTCTGATTTCTGGGGTCACAAACCACACAAAGGTTGCACAGACATACATGCAAGCAAAACACCCATATACATAATAATAATTAAAAACATATAAACATTATAGGGAAAGGCTTTTCAAGAAGAAACTTAATAAATCCTAATCCCCCCAAACATTTCTTTCCCCTACCCTCCCACCCCTACTACTTAAACCTTTTTCTCCTGACTCTTTCTTTTTTCTACATTAATTTTACCTATTTCATGTGTTACCTGCTGTAGGCGGAGGCTACTAGTTCACTTCTGGCTGCCGAGACCTGAAATAATCACACAGAAACTGTATTATTAAAGCACTGCTTTAATACTTCTTATTGGCTAGTTCTTATATCTTAAATTAACCTATTTATATTAACCTGTGTATTGCCATGTGATTGTGGCCTACCAGTAAGGCTCTGTCTAGCATCTGGTGTCTTACTCCTCCAATGGCTACATGGCATCTCGTCTGACTCCACCTACTCTCTTCTCCTCTATCTGTTTGGAATTCGCACCTTGCCCTATTCTGTGTGCTGCAATAGCCCCAAAGTACCTTCTTTATTAACCAGTGCAATTCACAGCATACAGAGGGGAATCCCACATCACCCTTCCCTTAAGACACCTCTCTATGACAAAATAATAATAAATTTGACCTAAATTTTATAAAGGATAAAGTCCAATCAGACATTTGTAAACTTGGGCTAAGCACCATTCATCAAGTGTGACCAAAAGCTTCCAAACAAGAACAACCAAAAATGGGTAAGGACCATAGTGTCATGATCACAACTAACACATTCTCCTCCATTACAAAAAATCTTAAGAAACATTAATCATTAATTGGACAAAGTTATCTATGACTCCTGAGGTAATACACAGAGGTCATAAGAGAAAAATTTAGAGCTCAATAAAAATCAATTTAAAAAATCTTTACCTTTCCTGCAAATGAACATCAGTTCCATAGCATTCTTGTTACAAAGGTATTACTTGAATCTTATCATCATAATGCAGCACAATGGACAATGAGGACTACTGAGAACTGAAGAACAATGGCAATGGGTTCTTGATCCTATTGCACGTAATGGCTTTGTGGGAGCCCAGGTAGTTTGGATGCTCACCTTAATAGACCTGGATGGAGGTGGGTGGTCCTTGGACCTCCCACAGGGCAGAGAAACCTGCTTGCTCTTTGGGCTGAGGAGGAAGGAAGACTTGATTGGGTGAGGGGGAGGGAATGGGAGGTGGTGGCGGGGAAGAGGCAGAAATCTTTAATAATTAAATAAATTAATTAATAAAAAAATTTAATATAAAAAAAAGAAAATTCCAAATGGATGGCTTTTGGACTAAATCTCAGCTGTCCTCTACCCTACAAAATGGCCATGATATGAATTATTCTTACTCAGATGCTTCAGAGATAGCAGCAATTCTATGGCTTGTCTATACAAAGAGAATATTTGAGGACTCCCAAGCCTACGTCAATGGTACAAGGATATTTAAAAATCATTATGCATTCTTTAAAATGTGCCTATTTTTATATTTTGTTTATGCCCATGACCTGAGTATATGTGTGTACACTGAGGATATTGGATCCCCTGAAACTGGAATTACATGCCATTAAGCTGTGATGATGAAAACTGAACTTCTGTCCTCTGCAAAAGCATCAAGTACTTTTACCCTCTGAACCATCTGCTCAGTTCTTCATTATAATATCCTTAAAGATTTTATTTACTTTCAAAAGAAAAAAATTAAAATAATTTTAGTGCCTAATTTTTGTTTCAGTTGTCTTCAAATCCTTCAATACTTCACTGTGTATGTAGAATAAAATTAAATTTCTAAGATAACTTATTCTATCCTTGTGAAAAAGCAAGCCATATGACCATAATATTTTGTATCTCTCTCTGTCTTTTTTCAGGAATGACAGCAGCATCCCGGTGTTCCTCCCTGTTCTATTTGCCAAGCTGATTTTCTGTCTATCTTCTATCTCTGGTTATTTTCTTTTTGTTTTGTTCTTGGTGAAGTTGAGTCTAATGATTGCCAGTTTCATAACAAAATATTGGAGAAAATTTTCCCATCACCGTCCCTTGATTACTCTATCAAAGATGCATCTGCTTCTTTTACAACACTTTCTACACCAACAGTTACCCCACTTAGTCATCTCTACACTTGTTTATTTATCATATTCATTTGAATTTACCTTTTCTGAATTTTAGAAATCACTAATGACTTATTCACTGTCTTATTCTCACCCCAGTGCCCTCAATCAGAGTGGAACCACCAAAAAGAATCACTGCATTTGAATACTGTGTGCCATCTTTTGATATAAACAACTAACTCAAATACTCTGTGTATCAAATGATTGTATCACTGCCATCATAAAAGAAAATGAACAAGATAAATGTTTATGACTCTCCATCATTCCTCAGTCCTTCAAAAGCTCAGTAGATGAAAGAAGTCTTTTACTAAAATGGTCTCCATAATCTAATTCATAAACTTTCTTACACTATATTATTGTTTAACTTGACATATCTAAATCTAAAATAGTCAACCCTCCATATCTGAATTCTTGACATAAAAAAAATAATTTCCCAATATGACTGAGGTGACCCATCCCAAGGATCTTTTACTATCAGGATGACTTTCTTCTCTTCTCTCCTTCATATGTCTTATCAACCACAGTTCTTGGTCCATTCAGAACAAATTCAACCTTTCATCTGTATGAGAGTGTCCTACATGTGTGAGGGATTTTTCTTCTTTTTTTTATCTAATGAAAATCATCTTTCCTCTTTTGATTTTTTTCTAACACTAACTAGAGTTAATGGATCAGAAGAAGTAGAAGAAGAAGAGGTGGAGGAGGAGGTAGAGATGAAAACAAGAGGAAGGCAAGCAGGTCGGACCATAGTGGAGTTGGAGTGTCAAAAAAGGGGTGTCTATGACATCAATTCAATGTACATATGTATAAAATTGTCAAACAGTGACAATGGCAAAAGAAACTCAATGCCTGTGTCTTCCGTATATGAATGGTTCCTGTATACAAGCTAAGAAGGTGCCTTCTGTAAGATGTGTTCTACATTAAAACTAAATTTAAAAATATGATAGCTCTTTATTTTTAAGCAAATCTGTTGACCGAGGTTTCTGTCCTGCCTGGTTCCTGCAATCATTAAGTCCCAAAGTAATCACACAGAGGTCTACATTAGCTATAAACTGATTAGTCCATTATCTCAGGTTTCTTATTAACTCTTATAATTTATATTAGCCCATTATTCTTGTCTATGTAAGCCATGTGGCTCAGTACCTTATTCAGCAAGGCAGTCACACCTTGCTTCTTCTGTGGCTGGGCCAGGACTCCAGAAAGAACTTCTTTCTTCCCAGAATTCTCCTGTTCTCACTGACCCACCTCTACTTCCTGTCTGGTTGTCCTGCCTCTACTTCCTGCCTGGCTACTGGCCAATTAGCATTTATTTAAAGTATAATTGACAGAATACATAGTTGTCCCACACCACAAGTCAAATGAATATTTCCCTCAAGAGCTAGCAGGGTACTCCCTTTTTGAGATTTCTTGTTTCCTTAGGCTGAATTCTTTCCAACTAAGCCTTGTTTTGCTGTGCTTCACATAAACTAAATAAATTCTTGCATCTACATGAAGAACACCCATGCTTGAATATGATCTTTATAGCATAGCTGTCATCGAGACATAGTTACCCTCATTTTCAACATAGGATTATAGGCTTAATAGTTTTTCTAAAGTAATAAAATCAGAAGGAAATAGTGCATTGGCTTATATCTTTCTTGTTGCTGTTGTTTCAGAAAAGGCATTGCTGGGTATATTAGACTGGCTTCAAATGCACAATCTTCTTGTCCATTTCTCTCTAATGCTAGACTAGAAGGTGTTCTAGTCTCTTTTATCTTGGTTTTCTAGCTGGATGGCTTTTAAATTATATTCCTACATCCTTATGAGATATAGTGTGATTATCGTGCTATATGAAACAGAAAGTATTGATAGAAGAACAGCAATTAGCCTTTCATTTCATTTTATGTCTTTTTGTTTGGAGAAATCAATGCCTCAGAAAACATGGAGGTTATTGTGTTACAGTCACTACACTGTGATATGCAGTATTTATTGTGTTTTTCCCCATTAGAATGAATTTTCTAAAATGGTGTGAATGCAGTGGAGAAGTGTTCTACCACAGAAAGAATGAAATCTTGTCACTTGCAGCAAAGAGGACCAAATGTGGAAAATACCAGGTGGGTGAAGTATTCTAAGAATGGAAAAACTACTGAGGAATGTTCTCTCACACACGAAGAAGTGGGGGGGGGGAATGGAATTGAAAGTAAAATAGTGGTTACCAGAGTCTATGCATGGTGTGGAAGAGAGAGACGAGCAGGAAGGGTGACAGTGATGAGCACCAGGTGATCGTAATTAAACAAAAACAGAAAATTAAAGAAAATTCTTATAGATAAACTATCTAGATGCTAGTGTTAAGATTGTAAATTAGAATAGCTATGTAACCTGCCACTAAAAAAGGATTTCTAAATGTAATTAATAGGAAACAGGAAAGATCTAAGGGACGTTTGAACATATAGTGTTACACATAGTTTTCTAGGGTTGGAACAGAGTAAGACTGTTACAGCGTTTAAGAAACAGACATGATTTAATATTTTAAATGCTAATATAACATTAAAATGAAAGAATTAACATCTAACCCTTTTAGCAAGTAAGGCTCTTATTTATAATAATGTCTAATATTGATCATCAGCCTTTAAAAGAGTCCAGAATAATTGGAAAAAGTACAAGAAATGAAAACAGAAATAATGAAATTGGCAAAAAAATCTTGATATAATAAGACTTAAATTATTTGCTAAATGGATACATAAATTAATGAATAAAATTATCTCTCTCTATTGGAAAAAAGTGCACTAAAGACTGACCCAATTGCAATCTTCAGGGATGGAAAGGGGTCATTTCCCACATCTGTGGGGATTTAAAAAGCACCGTTAATATGGGCCTTGTATTTAGATATTTAGAACAATTTCTTTTTCATCAAAATCTCACAATACTGAAATAAATGATCATGTAAGTGGTGGACAGATGTTCCTGAATGATGGAGAAAATAATAGGAAATGATTTGCTATAAATAATTCGAGTTTTGAGGTCAAAATGAATAGATCTAGATTATACATCCCGCTGTGAGCCACTACACCTCTGCATCTCCGGGTACAATGATTAAATCTGATTTAGAACCATGCAACTAAAAAGAAGAAGAAGAACAAATAATTAGAAGGATATATTAGCAATGGCAGTTCTCAAATCTGTCCACTCTAAGATTCTATAAAGACCTGGGTTCATATTCTCTCTCTCTCTCTCTCTCTCTCTCTCTCTCTCTCTCTCTCTCTCTCTCTCTCTCTCTCTCTCTCTCTCTCTCTCTCTCTCTCTCTCTCTCTCTCTCTCTCTCTCTCCTCTCTCTTTCCCTCTGGCTCTCCTTCCTTCTCCCTCCCCATCTCAGTCTCTAAAGTATTTATATTGAAAAGCCCATGAAAACCCCATAAAAATGGAAAATTTGACAAAGCAAGTCTGTACGATATATTGATTATATATCGAATTCCTTGTTTGCATTTCTTCACCTCTCATCATTTGGAATATGTCTTACTGTTCTGGAACCATCTTACTCAATGATATCCTGGTAGAGACCACCATTTGTCTTGGAAATAAATCTCTGTTTCATTAACAGTCTCCCTAGAATTCCCAATGATACCTTTCTATGTTATACAAATGTTTAGGACCAAAACAGCACAGCAGGATCCGTGATAATAGCTTGTAACTACATTGTCCAGACCTTCTACAAAGTAGTGATCAAACTGAATCCAATATGCTGGAAAATTTTATGAGAATCCCCTGCGGAAGAAAACAGAAACAAAACTGAAAAACAGAAGACCCATCAGATCCAAAGATGTCTGTGCCCAAGTGAATAACAGAAAAGAAAAATGCAAGTTTGAGTGGAAATATCAGTAGAGCATGTTCTTGAAATGTAGCAAGATTCTTGAGGATTCATGACCCCTAATGTTCTGGTTGTAGAAGGATGAATATTAACCAGTCTCTTAACATGGTCCATCTTGGGGTCCCTGCCAGTTGAATCACTGGACTTGACCCAGCAGCAAATTGGGGTGTCATGAAGTGATATTTTAAACAGGTTCACTCTTCAGTGTAAGATCCGAAGCTCCAATGCAAGGCTGGGCAGAATAAGGGGTCACTAGCAGCAGCACCAGGATTTATCCTTACTGCTTGTAGTAGCTTTGGGGGGAACCTATTCTTTTTGGATGGATACCTTTCTCAGCCTATAGTAGGGAGAGCCTTGGACCTTCCCCCAAAGCAATGTGCCTTACTCTCTCTGAGGAGTGGATGGGGGGGCAGGGGTAAGTGGAGGGAATAAGAGGGGGAGGGAGTGGAAACTTGGATCAGTATGTAAATAAAAAAAAAGATAGTTTGTTTTCTTTTTAAAACAATAATAAATAAGTAGATAAATAAATAAATAAATAAATAAATGATCGAAAATTCCAATCTTCACAGTTACTTACAATCTAACTCTGTGCTCAGTAGAGTGAACTGTGTTGGATCTATAAGGGACTCATCCACATGGTCTACAGCAATAAAAGTCCCTCTGACTTACCAGTACCTGCCAAGAAGCCCACTATCAACCCTTCAAGGCAGTACTCTGCCTCCCCCAAGGCCATTCTTTCTAATAACCCTTTAAGTATATCCTAAGTCAATACCCTAGTCTGTAATTTAGAACTATTTCAGCTTGTTGTTTATTTACAAGGGAAAATAAACAGGTCAATATAACCATAAGAAAGGTTTTCTCCATACTTTCTTCATCCATTCTTCCATTGAAAGGCATCTAGGTTGTTTCCAGGTTCTGGCTATTACAAAAAATGCTGCTATGAACATAATTGAGAATATACTTTTGTTGTATGATAAGGCTTCTCTTGGGTATATTCCCAAGAATGGTATTGCTGGGTCCAGAGGTAGGTTGAGCCCGAATTTCCTGAGAAACCGCCACACTGCTTTCCAAAGTGGTTGCACAAGTTTGCATTCAGCAGTAAATAACAATGACTTCTTGAATTTTGCATGCAAATGGGCAGAAATAGAAAACACTATCCTGAGTGAGGTAAATCAGACCCAAAAAGAGGAACATGGGATGTACTCACTCATATTTGGTTTCTAGCCATAAATAAAGGACATTGAGCCTATAATTCGTGATCCTAGAGAAACTAAATAAGAAGGTGAACCCAAAGAAAAGCATATAAGCATCCTCCTGAATATTAAACTTCATCAGGCGATGAAAGGAGACAGAGACCCACATTGGAGCACTGGACTGAAATCTCAAGGTCCAAATCAGGAGCAGAAGGAGAGAGAGCACGAGCAAGAAACTCAGGACCGCGAGGGGTGCACCCACACACTGAGACAATGGGGATGTTCTATCGGGAACTCACCAAGGCCAGCTGGCCTGGGTCTGAAAAAGCATGGGATAAAACCAGACTCGCTGAACATAGCGGATAATGAGGACTACTGAGAGCTCAAGAACAATGGCAATGGGTTTTTGATTCTACTGCAAGTACTGGCTTTGTGAGAACCTAGGCAGTTTGGATGCTCACCTTACTAGACCTGGATGGAGGTGGGTGGTCCTTGGACTTCCCACAGGGCAGGGAACCCTGATTGCTCTTAGGGCTGATGAGGGAGGGGGACTTAATTGGGGGAGGGGGAGGGAAATGGGAGGTGGTAATGGGAAGGAGGCAGAAATCTTTAATAAATAAATAAATAAATTTTAAAAAATTAGTCTTTAATTAAAAAAAAAAAAAGAAAGGTTTTCTCTGCTTCTTTGTTCTCCTCATAGATGCCCACAGAGCTCGTGTGCGGGTACCAGCACTATCAGTAGAGTAGTGACAGCACAGTGCTCAGCAACAACTCCAAAATCTATTTACAAACCGATTACTGACTTACTGCTGGCCATTTCTCTGGTTTCTCAACGCTGTGAGCACGTATCCTGTGGGTCCTTTCCAACTGCTGACCTGCAGTGCGTTTTAGCTTTGTTTGTTTTCCAGGATGCTTCAGTTTTACATTTATGTTCTTTGGAAACGTGTCTACTTTTGTTGCTTGCGTGTAATCTTAGTTTTATTTTAGCTTTTACAAATACATTTTCACAGAGTATTTCTGCTTAACATGAGTCCAGACAACAAATTCTCAACCAAAATCTTTGCCACCTACAGAGTTTTCAGACACGCCTCTGATTCTCTTCTGGATAGACCTTCATCAGCCCCTTCATGCCTTGTTAACAGTTGACTGATATTTTCACGATTATTTTGCTAACATGTAATTTGTACATAGTGTTCCCACTGTGTTTTAAGTGTAGCTCAAGTATTCATAGCATCATACATGCCACCACAATTAACACCAAGAACAGAATACATGCACACACACAACCAGGTAAAAATGTACATGTACAGCCATACATGCACAGGCCGACACACAGAGAGATATACACACAGAGAGAAACACAGACACACTCACACCAGCGTCCTGTAGATCCTTGCTAGAATCCATCTCATCTTCTATTAACCTCTCTCTCTATCACTACAGATTGGGTTTTTCCAATATTTTATGGAAAAGAAATCACACATCATATCTCCTTTGTGTGTGAACTCTTTCCCTCAGTTTAATGAGATTCATCACTGTGAACAGCTAGGAATAGGCAGGAAGAAAGAAAATTACATCTGTCACAGAAAGATTTATTTCTGAAAATTGATTTCAGTCTATATCCCTGCGATATGCTGAATTTCTGCCATATGTCATACTGTGGAATGGCTGCTCCGTGTGTCTTCTCATTCCTGTGTCATTCTGTGGAATGGCTGCTCCGTGTGTCTTCCCATTCCTGTGTCACACTGAGCAATGGCTGATCCGTGTGTCTTCCCATTCCTGTGTCACACTGTGCAATGGCTGCTCTGTGTGTCTTCCCATTCCTATCACACTGTGCAATGGCTGTTCCATGTGTCTTCCCATTCCTGTGTCACACTGTGCAATGGCTGATCCGTGTGTCTTTCCATTCCTGTGTCACACTGTGGAATGGCTACTCTGTGTGTCTTCCCATTCCTGTCATACTGTGCAATGGCTGTTCCATGTGTCTTCCCATTCCTGTGTCACACTGTGGAATGGCTGCTCCGTGTGTCTTTCCATTCCTGTGTCACACTGTGGAATGGCTGCTCCGTGTGTCTTCCCATTCCTATGTCACACTATGCAATGGCTGTTCCATGTGTCTTCCCATTCCTGTCACACTGTGCAATGGCTGTTCCATGTGTCTTCTCATTCCTGTCATTATATGGAATGGCTGCTCTGTGTGTCTTCCCATTCCAATGTTTCTATAGTCTAACGATAGCCATTCTTCCCATGTCACAGATGATAAACCTGGAAGCCAGGGAACCCAAACCAAACTGATATCACAGAGGGCAACTAATCAACACAAAGGACTGACATAGAACTCTGCAAACTCAGGCCATGTTGGTTTCATTACATTCTTAGCTTCAGTTTTGAATATTGTCCAATTAACTTTCTTAATAATTATGTATGGGGCTTTGATTTTTATTTGAGAATGTCATACCTGAGTGCTATATTTACTTTCTTCCCTGTCTCTCTCAACCCTCTAGTACCTCCTATATTTCTCACACCCCTCAAATTCATGGCCTCTTATTCTTTCATAATAACTGTTATATATATATATGTATATATATATATATATATATATATACATTCATAAGTACAACAGACTGACATAACTTATTAGGCTTTCAATTTTATGGTCAAAATTCTATGTCTAATATTGTAGTATTTGCATATCAATTTTTTAACTTTAGTATAAAAAATTAAATTGAAAATATATTTCTTCTTTTCTATATTATTTTTATTCTTCATACTACATGACCTATTTTCATATTTCTGTATAAAACTAATCCTGTAATAACCAATAGATTAGTGTTTTATTTTAACAGAATAAAATATCCAGATTTCTTTCACTTATTTGCTTTGCATATTTTAAATATAGCAATGTAAAAACAACAAATACTTTTTAATACATTAAACTTATATGTGTCAAATTAGATAAATGCTTTGCATTTCAATGACATAACAGATTGAATTGTGAAACAATATGTTCAAATTGAATCAAAATCTTGAAATTCCATATATTCCATTGAGAAATCATATAATGATGGAGGAGGGTCATCTGTCTATGTGCTACTCTCATTGGTTAATAAAGAAACTGCCTTGGCTTTTTGATAGGGCAGGATTTAGATAGGTGGAGTAGACAGAACAGAATGCTGGGAGAAAGAAAGCATAGTTGGTCAGACGCCATGGAGCCAGCCACCAGGTCAGACATGCTGAATCTTCCCTGGTAAGCCACCACCTTGTGGTGCTACACAGATTATTAGAAATGGGTTAATCAAGATGTGAGAATTAGCCAATAAGAGGCTGAAACTAATGGGCCAGGCAGTCTTTAAATGAATACAGTTTCCGTGTAATTATTCTGGGGCTAAACTAACCATGCGGGAGCCGGGCAGGATGAAAAGCAGGCCTGCTCGCCTCATCACTACAATATAATGTATTATTATATGAACAGTTGTTATAAAAAACTAATCATAGAGTTATACATAACTACTGGATAATGAAGTAGGTTTAGGAACCATTCGGGGGTACAGTGATAGGGTATACACTTAGAATGGCAGAAGCTCTGAGTTCAATCCCATGCAGAGAAAGGGAGGGGTAGGGAAAGAAGAAGAATAGAAGAGGAAAAAAGGGACAAATAAAAGGACTTAAATTTTAAAAATAAATATAGAAATCAGAAAAATTTCCTGTCTCCTCAGCAAAGGACCTTAGCACTGCATATAGACTCTGTTTCATTCTGTACACCCTACTTAATATGGAAATAGCTTTAAACAATTCTGAAATTCTCATTCTTGTTATGGCTTGAATTTTTGAAGTTAGATGACATTCATCTAAGCAAAAGCTATGTTTTCATTTTGTACATTGATATTTTGGTATATTGTATTTTTAGTACAGATGTGTATGTGTGCATGTGTGTGCAAGGTAAATGGTGTGTATGTACAGACAACAGCTGGGGGTAGTCTGCATATAGGTCAAAGGACAATTTCGTTGTTGTCATTGACAAAGAATATTGTCTACATCCTTTGTCGTAGGGTCTCTCGTTGGTTCAAAGCTCACCCATTAGGGTAGTCTGACTGGCCAGAGAGCCCATAAATCCTTCCTCTGCCCTCTATCCCGAGCTCTGGAATTATAAGTATTCTCTATTTTTTTTCTTGGTTTTTCAAAACAGGGTCTCTCTGTAGCTTTGGAGCCTGTCCTGGAACTAACTCTTGTAGATGAGGCTGGACTTGAACTCACAGAGATCTGCCTACCTCTGCCTCCCAAGTGCAGGGATTAAAGGCACGTGCCACCACCGCCCAACAGTGTGCTCTATTTTTTTTTTAAGTGAAGGCAAGTACTCTTGTTTACAAAGCCACTACTTAACTGACACAGTCATTTCCTTAGCCCACTTTATGTATTTATTCCTACTCCATTCTTTAATAAAATTTGGTTTTTCTCATCTTATGGTTTATGGATAATAAATTATAAACAATTTTATTAGTAATTTTGTTGCCTAACATTTTGGAACAAGATGGGGAATTTAAACATCTCCATGTGCATGCATGTACACTGAATTTTTTTACACCTCCCAAGAGTTTGGTTATAAAGTACATGACAAATCAATTAAAAGAAAATTTCCTCTTCTTTAGGACCATGTTATCTGATTCCCAGTTCCCAGAACCATTGGTCTAGACCAAGAGCTCCATGGATTCTGCAAGTTAGTTTTATTTCCACTCAGTCATAAAGATAGTCTCTGTATTTCCCAGATCCACTGGTCTCCACAAACCCTTCAGCACTGTGTTCTGTCGCTGCATTGCCAGGAGTCACTGTCAGCCTGAGAGTACTATTTTACGTCTGCAGGCTTTCATAAACAAAGAAGGGGGGTTGGATCTCACTTTATAAAACATACATCTTAGGGAGCATCGATGCTCAATGATTTTATCCCACCATTGTCAAGAAGTTAACGTTTTACATCGATTCACGCCATCATGAATATGGTGATAGGATGCACTGAGATATCATTTCCCTCCCTCTAATCACAGACACAGTTTCTTTCAAACAGCAAGACCCGATTACTGAATCTCCTTCACCAGGAATGGTTTGCACAAATTATAGCAACTCTCACATTGTGAAATCACCATGATAATCTGGTTTCAGTTTGACCTAACATCTCTGGAAAGAAAACCACAGCCTTCTGTGTGTGTGTCTGTCTTTCTGTCTGTTTGTCTGTGTCTGTGTATGTGTCTGTAATGTGTGCATGTGTGTTCCTGTTGTGTGTGTCTGTATGTTTGTGTGTGTATATATGTAAGTGTTTGAAGTGTTTGTGTGTGCATGAGAGTGTGTGTATGTAAGTGTTTGTGTGTGAGTGTGTGTGTCTATGTCTGTCTCTGTCTGTTTGTGAACTCTAGAACATGTTTTGGAGTTTCAGTCCAGGAGTGTTTATTTTATCTCAGGCTATAGATGCTATTGTGTATTAACATACATTAATGTATGCAAACATATATTGGGCTGGTGTCAGAGTTTGTGACTCCACAAATTTCATTTGTCTAAGTCACAATTCCATCTAAACTGAGATATCTCTGGTAGAAAATGAGCTCTGAGGATTTCCAGTGTTGGTAAAATGCTGGACTCTGGCCATTTCAGCCACCATACAGGGGATATTGGATTGTTGAACTTAGGTTTCTCTGCTTCGATGAGACAAAGATTCTTTACTTTCATCATTGTTGGTTTTGACTCTCATTCAGTGATCTTAATTTCCTATATTGCAAAGCTCTAAAATAATTAACTGTCTACTTGGAGGAAAAAATCTCTAGTGTAAGGTTTAATACAAAGACAAGTAAAATTATACATACCTGAAAACCATTACCACTTAACAGTTTATATCTCATTTCCTAAGATGGATACTAATAACAACAAGACATGAGATACATTTCTGAATTCTGTATGCTGAATAGAATGCTCGGTCACTTATATAAATGTGGGAACAATTTCAAGACTATATTCTGAGAAATGACTCAAATCCCAATCACATCTCAGAGAAAGAGTAAAATTATTTCTCACAATGATTGACACAGAAATTTAAAAAGTAATATTGTCAATTATATTAAAACCTTGACACAATAAACTAAGATTTAAAAAGCTGTGAGAATTATTTGACTGTAAAATGAATGTGATTCTTCCTCCATCAAATGAAACATCATATTTGCTTTGCAATAGAATATTTTTCATTTTCCATTATTCAAAAAACATGCCACATCTTTGGAATATTTTCATCTAAGTGTCCCCAAAACACTCTGCCTTATAAGAAATGCCATTTTCAAATTAGCAACTCAATAGTGAATAGATTTAATATTTCCCCATTAGAGATCATATAAGATGCTGGTTTTTATTTTGATTTCAATATTATAACCACAAATGTCTGTTTTGATTTTGCTCTCCTTGTATAGGCTACTTGCATTCCTTTAATTATAAGATGCCTTGCCAATCTTACAGAGGAGAATGCAATAACTATTAAGACTTCAAGTAACACAAGTAAACATAGTCACATTTTTGGCAACTGAATACAGTTCACACCTGTGTAGTATAAATTCTCAGAACTTCCTATTTTCCTATAGAAATGTCAACATTTGATTTAACTCATTTCCTTTCATTCCATAATCACATAAATTTAGAGAGCTTATAGAACTAATTAGAGCAACAATTCAAAACCTATAAAGAAAACTGATATGATGAAGCCTAGTTATGTTCACAAAACAGTTGTGTGGGTATTGGAACATTTGAATGTTTTGGACTGCTCTGTCCCAACAGAAATGATACCTGTTTTCAAATAAGATCAGTTATCCTTAAAGGCATATTTTGTATTCATTCTTCCATTTCTTTACTTCTTTGAGAAAGTACATTATTATATTATTTAGGGCCTTCAAATTTCTGAAAAATCAATTCTTCTGGCTTTTAGTTTAAAACAATCTCACTTACTGATCCAAGACATGATTCCTAGTGGCAATTAATTACTAAAAGGTGACTGTGTGAATATGAATTAGCAGGTAAAGATGTTCACTGCTAAGCTTAGGAACCTGAGATTAACCCCTGGGAGCCATATGATAAATGCAAGAACTGGAACTGACTCTCTTAACTTGTCCCTTGATCTACAGACATGAGACATGGCATGCAAATTGCCACAGACAGATGGACACACACACACCACAAAAATAAATATATAAAATTACTTAAAAGGTGGGCAAAATCTACTGAATATGCACTTCTTACCATGAAAAACCTGAAAAGTCTTGTCTTTATAAACTAGAAACCATAGGAAACTTCTTTCCAAAATCCTGCACCTTGGAACAAATGACCTAATCGAGGAGCAATGTCTTCTTTAATGAAAGCTGACATCATGCTCAGTCTTTATATTTTAAAGATGGGTTATAATATCTTTAATATTTCTCTCTTATCATTTATGCTGTGTGTATGTGTAAAAGAATATTTGTGTGTGGTTTCTGAATCCTTTTGAGTCTGTATGTGCAGACATGCACTTAAGAAGGTCACAGGGGGATAGCAGGTGTCCTGTTTTGCTTCTTCAACCATGTTCATTTTCAGAAAAGAGCTTTAAGTGAACACAAAGCTAATTTGGTATCCGGGTTGCATGCACATGTAGCACCATGCTGACTTTTTATGTGTGCCCTGGGACATACACATACTTGCACAGCAACATTCTTTCTCATCAAGTAGCCTGTCCAAAGCTCCATCCTTGAGAGTGTTTTTCATAAAATAACCCTTCTGTATCTAAGTAAATGTACTTCCGCCCAAACAACAGATTTAAGAGAAACTGATTACTGCATAGATGGAGGAATACTACTAATTTTGTTAGCCTAATATCCACAATCCAATATCTATGGCACATAGGAAGGGGTAGAATATATTTTAAAGCATTGAAAATCTATGAGAACAAAGAACAGGTGGTGGAATTATGTCTTATGGAAAAGCTTTGCCTATAAAAATGATAATTAATTTTGAAATTTAATTTTAAACCTCAAAAAGGCCTTGCCAACATATAAATTATTAGCATTAACATGTTGGCTCACATCTATTCTCCAAAGAGATAAATATTAATCTGAAGTCTACTTTTTAAAAAGAGGACATACCAAAAAATGACTAAAACAAACAATTTAAAATACATTTTGTAGGACAATGTTTAACAATAACTGTTTTATTAGTAGTGATTACCTTTTAAAAACTTCTACAAGTGAAGCACAATTAACAAAAACCCAGAGACAAAAATTGGAGTTCAACCTGACGATCTGAAAAACAAAGCAGTCAGTCACTGGCTCTTAACTCAACTTCAGTCTAAAATGGTGATCCTGCCTCCGGGAATCTCATAATGAGACTGTGTGAGATGTCTCCTCTTGTTTTTATAATCCTCTCTGGGCTGGGATTAAAGATGTGTAATGCCTGGATTCTATGGCAACTAGTATGGCTAATGGGATTTAAGGTATGTTACCACCGCCTGGTCTATAATGCTGATCAATAGGACTGTTTTACTCTCTGATCTTCAGGCAAGCTTTATTTATTAAAATACAAATGAAATGTCATTACATAGTTTTTAAAATAATAAATTTTTACCAAAATATACATTTCAAACTTTATGTACTTCAATAAAACTTTTATATTTCATTGTATTTTGTTTTTTTAAAACAAAATCTCATATAGCCCAAACTAGCCTAAAAAACTCTCGAATTAACCAAGGCTAGTCCTGAACTCCATATTATCCTGTTTCCAACTCCCAAATAATGGACTCAAAATTGGTGCCACTATTTTAATCTTAAAAATATTTCAATATGTTTTAAGTATTGTAAATTTTGAGTAAGAATTAACTTCGGGAACCTGAGGCAACTATTTTTGGGGAATAGTAAAATTATTATTAACTTTCATTCATATTCTTGTAAGTAAATATGTGGTATATATAATACAAAGATAATTATCTGTATAAGACACATCTGCAATGTGAGCAATTGGGGAATTATATTCCACATTCACTCACTTATTAAGGATTTGTCTATGTAAATATGTAAGTACATATGTGTAGACAGAACTTTCTGTCCTGCTCAGTCCTGCAGTTGTTCAGTCCCAAAGAAATACACAGAGGCTTATATTAATTGCAGAATGGCCTGTTAGCTCAGTCTAATTATTAACTAGCTCTTACAACTTAAATAAATTCATAATTCTTATCTATATTTAGCTATGTGGCTTGTTACATTTATCAGTAAGGCATTCTCATCTCTGTCTTTCCTCTTCCCAGAATTCTCCTAGTCTGCTGTCCCTGCCTATACTTCTGCCTGGCCACTGTCTAATCAGTGTTCTATTAAGCCAATATGAGTGACAAATCTTTACAGTGTAAAAGAACATTCTCCTACAACATTTCCCCTTTTTATCTTTTCAAAACAAGAACTCTGAATCTAATCTCCTTTGTGGAGCTTTTGTCTTGACTGTTATCTAAAGCAACTTGTAAACAACACTCTAAACAAATATGTACATTCATAAACCATTTTTGGGAATGCGAGCATAGTTTCTAAGCTACTTCCTACTGCTTGAGGGTGCTGATATTCTTATAGGGACACAAAGAAAAGATTATGGTTGAGTCCTCAACCCACAGTCTTGAAGATTTTCTAGATGTAGAACTCAGAGGAAACTGCAACAGAGGTGATCTGAAATGTTAGATCATCTGGGCCATACATTCCAATTGGAGATTTTTCAGGGGATCTTCCTCAGTCAAACTTTATTTTTCTTAACCAAGAATGAATCCATAGCTTCTCATGTAATGTGGAAACAAAAGCAAAATTTCTTCATCAAAGTAAAATATCTTTTGACTTAAGTTCTGAAATCAAGACATTTTCAAAATATATATGTTGGGTTAATCCAGCAGCATTTATAACCAAATGTCTTTTAGCAGCTGTTGTTCCTTCTTCAGCAGTCAAACAATTCAAAGACAACACAATAACATTCGGTATCCAGACTTTGTGTATTTTTCATCTTTTCATGGAAATTGAACAAGACAAAGCAACAGAAGAAAAAGAGCTCAAGCAAAGGAACAAGAATCAGAGGCCCACTCACTCATCTACACCCTCATGAATCCTATAAAACACTAAACTGGAAGCCATAATATACACACAGAGATCCTGGAGAGACTCATGCAGGCCCTTGTGCATCCTTCTTCAGATTTGTTGAGTTCATATGAACTTTGCTAAGTTGAATCAGAGGGTCTTATTTTCCTCCTGTTTCCCATACTTTCTGGTTTTCACGCTCTTCCTACCCCCTCTTGCATAGGTTCCCTAAGCTCTGAGGGAAGAAATTTAATGAAGATATTCCATTTACAGCAGAGTGTTCCAAAATCTCTTACCCTCTATTTAGTATCTGAATGTGGGTTTCTGTATTTGTTCCCATCTGCTGCAGGAGGAAGCTTCTCTGAAGATGGCCTAACCAGGCACTAACTTATGAGTATAACAGGATATCATTAGGAGTCATTTTATCATTTCTTTTTATTTCTTTCTGTTTTTAGATCAATATTATTTGTGTTTTATATTAGGTACCTGGGCTATCTAGTCTCAGGTTTCTGTGTTGAGTATGGGCTCAATGTCACAGAATGGGCTTAAGTGAGATTAGTTATTGGTTGGTTACTCCCAGAAACATTGTGCCACCATTGGCCTAGCATACCTTGCTGGTAGTACCCCTTTGTAGATAAAGGATTTGTAGATGGCTTGGTTTTTACATTTCTCATTTGATAATGTACAAAGTACTTACATGTGCCAAAGATGCTGGAATATAGGAAAGAAGGCTCTTTGTAGGCACCAGCTTGACATCTCCATGAATTGAAATATGTTCACTGAGTTCTGTAGGTGGCTGTAGCAATGGGGCCTTGCTATCGATTCATGGAGAGCCAAGGTTGTTTGAGGATTCCTGTGGGGCTCCTTTGGCTAATAGCTCAACTAGATATGACCTAATCCTAGTTTTTAAAAAATATAAACAAATGTTTTCCCAAAGCAAATGAATCATATCTGAAGAGGACATTAGAAAATATCCAAAGCAATGGTAAAAGAATTTTGGATTTGTGCCTGGTATGAAAGAGAGAATAAGTCTTGGGGACAGATGCATTAACCTATGGAAATTGATACCAGCTCCTGGTCTGATCTCATCAGACCTGATCTGGAATAGAAATCACTGTTGTAAGGATGCCACTTATTTGTTCCCAGCTGCCCAGAACCAAAATAATCAAACAGAAATTGTATTAATTACAACAATACTTGGCCTATTAGCTTATACATACTTCTAGCTCTCTCTTATCTCTTAAATTAACCCATTTCTATTATTTTATATTTTACCACAAGGCTCATGGTCTATCGGCAAGGTTCTGACTGATGTCTTCTGTCTTTCTCCTCTGGCAGCTCCATAGCATCCCTTCCCTCCTGACTCTGCCTACTCTCTCTCTCTCTCTCTCTCTCTCTCTCTCTCTCTCTCTCTTTCTCTCTCTCTCTCTCTCTCTCTCTCTCTCTATATATATATATATATATATATATATATATATATATATATATCTTCCAGCCTGGTTTTATTCTTTCAAGCCATTGACCAAAAGCAGCTTATTTATTAAGCAATAAGAGTAGCACATATACAAAAGGAATTTCCACACCATTACCCTTTTTCTGTTTAAATAAAAAGCAGGATTTTTAACTTTAGCATAGTAAAATTACATATAACAAAACTGGTATCAAACAAGAATTACAGTTACAATATTTATATCTATTTTATCTTTTACTTTCTATAACTAAGAAAAACTCTATTTTTCAACTCCTTCAAAGACTGCAGAAGAATATAATATTACCTAAGTTAACAGGAAGTGCATTGTAAGCAACTTCTAAGCAAAACTCTAAAATTGACAGAGATATCTCGCTGCCTGGACAGTCACCCAAAGTTCTTCTGTAATGTTGGAGCATCCATCTTCAACCTACAGGCTCATAATATCATCAGACTTTTCCATGAAGCAGAAAATTTCAAAAACAGTCTATATTGGCAATTTTTCAGTCACTTTTTTCTGTGTTCTGCAGAATATCTGGCAGACTCTTTCATGAAGCAGGAACCCTGAAGGTCCATCTCACCTTTAGGCAAGTTCAGCAGTCATTTCTCTGTGAGTAAGGCATGTCCAGTTCATACAGCATACCATCAAGCAGTCCAGGGAAGGGCAGTTTCTTATCCAAATGGCTAACCAACTCCATAAGGAGCCTCATTGGCGCCCATCATCCTCTTGAAGTAATTGGTGCTGCCAGGAGTAGATTGTCTTATTGTCAAGAAAAGTCCTAAGTTATAAAAACATTTAAATGCCATATTCTGAAGGTCTCTGAAAGATTTGAAGAATACCTATATAACTGAAATATATCTCTGTATATCTAGGAAACCTAACAAACATGACTACAAGCTTGACTATTATAGATGATTATCTATTAACCTGTATTTCTTAATTATACATTACATTTTTAAATGAGCCATACAAATACAATACCATAATCAGGAGCAGAAATGTACATATAATAAAACTGACCTAAAATTTGTATCAATAGACCAAGATCCATATCAACACAAATTTCAATAACATATTTCCCATTAAATGTAAACAAATGTTTATAAACAAAATTTGAGAATTTGAAGGTAGTTTTCTCCAAACTACTTTCTGACTTTTGTTGGGTGAAGTATTTTTGGGGTGTTTATGGTAAACTTTCAGGGGGTCTTTTTCCATCAAACCACATTAGTCTGGAAGGAATTCATAGATTTTCTTCGTATGTGGAAACAAAAGAAGAACCTCTTTTTTTCTTCTTTTTTTTTTGTTACTAAGGATAGTAACAAATCCTTATACCCAAATTTTGGGAGCAAGATATTTTTTAAAATATATTGGTTGGTTTAGCTTAGCAGCCCATACAATGAAATGTCTCACTGTACTTAGCTCATTCACAGTCAAAAAATTCAAAGAAAACATAATAATTATACATAATCCAGATTCTCTGTGTATATTCCATCTTTATATGTCTTATTTTTCTAAATGTATTACTTTTTCTACAAGTTTAATATTTATTTCATTATCTTTACTCCTTTAATCTATGACTGTCTATATTCTTTTATATTACATTTACTGTCTCTTTACTCTTTTTCTTCTCTCTCCCAAGCCTATGTATATTTATTAAACACACCGTGACTCATTTAGAGTTCTTTTATATCTGAATCTGTCCTATTATATCTGAATCCTTTTCTGTCCAGGAGTACTTCTTAAAATTCTTAGTTCTTCTTAAAAGTCTAAGCTGCAGTATGACTAGAAACAAGGCTGCTTTGTCTTTTGGCTCTGCCCAGTCTAAGATGGAAGATGCATGTTCACTGCCTCTACAATTCCTGCACATCTCCCCAGCTCCAAGTATGCAGCCATTGTAGTCTATGTTATGCCATTAAGCAGTTTGTAACATGTTGCTCACAAACTCCATTTAATGCTCAGTCTCCTGAATGATACCGAGTTCATGCTGGCAGCATGGCCCAGGAAGTCACCATTTAAAAACTGCATGGTTTTTGTTTGCTTGTTTTGTTTTTTCTTGCTACTGATAAATCAGGAAGACCTCTCTTAAGGGAACTGTGGCACACTGCCAGTAGAAAAAAATGCAGCTAGACTTTTGTGTGTGGCGGGGGTTGTAGAATTCCTTTCCAAGCTTTCTCAGGTTCTAGTGGATTTAGTGAGTCCCACATATGGCAATTCTTTATAAGGAGGCCACTTGTTTGTTCCTGGCTATCCAGAATCAAAATAATCACATAGAAACTATATTAATTACAACATTGCTTAGCCTATTAACTTATGAATATTTCTAGCTCACTCTTATCTCTTAAATTAACCCATTTCTATTATTTTATATTTTGCCACAAGGCTCGTGGCCTACTAGCAAGGTTCTGGCTGACAGCTTGCGTCTTTCTCCTCTTACTGCTCTGTAACATCTCTCCTGACTCCTCCTACATCCTCTGTGTATTTCTTTGGAACTGATGTTAGTGGGACCGGATGGGATAGAAAAATCTGACAACAGGTCACTCTGATGTTGGGTATCATTCCAGACTGATGGCTTGCTTGATGTCAGTTTTGGTTGTGATGTAAAATGGAGAAAAACTCAAAGCCATCCTACTAAAATCAGGATCACGACAAGGCTGTCCACTCTCTCCATACCTCTTCATTATACTGCTTGAAGTTCTAGCAATAGCAATAAGGCAACATAACAGGATCAAGGAGATTCGAATTGAAAAGAAAGAAGTTAAGCTTTTGTTATTTACAGATGATATGATAGTGTACATAAATGACCCCAAAAACTCCACCAAAGAACTCTTACAGCTAATAAACACCTTTAGTAACATGTCAGGATACAAGATCAACTCCGAAAAAATGAATTGCCCTCCTATACACAAATTACAAGGAAGCAGAGAGGGAAATCAGAGAAGCATCACCTTTCACGATAGCCACAAATAGCATAAAATATCTTGGGGTAACTCTAACCAAGGAAGTGAAAGATCTATTTGACAAGACCTTTAAGTCTTTGAAGAAAGAAATTGAATAGAATAGCAGAAAATGGAAGGATCTCCCTTGCTCTTAGATTGGGAGGACCAACATAGTAAAAATGGCAATTCTACCAAAGGCAATTTATAAATTCAATGCAATCCCCATTAAAATCCCATCAAAATTCTTCACAGATCTTGAGAGGACAATAATCAACTTTATATGGAAAAACAAAAAACTCAGGATAGCCAAAACAATCTTATACAATAAAGGAACTTCTGGAGGCATTACCATCCCTAACTTCAAACTCTATTTCAGAGCTACAGTATTGAAAACAGCTTGGTATTGGCATAAAAACAGAGAAGTCAACCAATGTAATCGAAGAGAAGACCTGGATTTTAACCCTCAATCCTATGAACACCTGATTTTCAATAAAGGAGCTAAAAGTATACAATGGAAGAAAGAAAGCATCTTCAACAAATGATGCTAGCACAACTGAATGTCAGCCTGTAGAAGAATGAAAATAGATCCATATCTATCACCATGCACAAAACTCAAGTCCAAATGGATTAAAGACCTCAATATCAATCTGAACACAATGAACCTGATAGAAGAGAAAGTGGGAAGTACTCTACAACATATGGGCACAGGAGATCGCTTCCTATGTATAACCTCAGCAGCACAGACATTAATGGCAACATTGAATAAATGGGACCTCCTGAAACTAAGAAGCTTCTGTAAAGTAAAGGACACTGTCACTAAGACAAAAAGGCAACCTGCTGACTGGGAGAAGATGTTTACCAACCCCACAACTGACAAAGGTCTGATCTCCAAAATATATACAGAACTCAAGAAACTAGACCGTAAAAGGCTAATTAACCCAATTAAAAAATGAGGCACTGAACTGAACAGAGAATTCTCAACAGAAAAAGTTCAAATGGCCAAAAGACACTGAAGGTCATTGACCCGCCCAGCAGGTCCTAAGTTACTCCAGGGTCTTGAAGAGGCACTGTCTGAAAGACATGGGGGGAGAGAGAAACGGACACCAAGCAGTATTCCTTGTCAAGGCATCCCATTTATTGAAGCAAGTTTGATGTCTTATATACTCCTCAATGAGGAGCTCAGGTGGGGCAAGAACTGAGGAAGGGGGAACGGGGGGAAGGAAAGGAGGGGCTCGGTAGCTAGGCAGCTAAGTAGTGCAATTGCAAGGTCAGTGGCTAGAGCACCTGCTGTTAGTGATAAGCAGCAGACAAAGATGACACTCTGAGGTGCCCTCTGAAGTTTGAATCTCCAAGGTCAGTATACAATGTCTCAGTTAACTTTAAGTTTTTCTGTCTCAAGATTTCCACATCAAGGCCCTGTGAGACGTGAGAAAGGAGAAGCCTGAAATGGCTCCTGACAGGTCATGCTCAACTTCCTTAGGGATCAGGGAAATGCAAATCAAAACAACTTTGAGATACCATCTTACACCTGTCAGAATGGCTAAAATCAAAAACACCAATGACAGCTTTTGCTGGAGAGGTTGTGGAGTAAGGGGTACACTCATCCATTTCTGGTGGGAATGCAAACTTGTGCAACCACTTTGGAAAGCAGTGTGGCGGTTTCTCAGGAAATTCGGGATCAACCTACCCCAGGACCCAGCAATACCACTCTTGGGAATATACCCAAGAGATGCCCTATGATATTACAAAAGCATTTATTAAACTATGTTCATAGCAGAATTATTTGTAATAGCCAGAACCTGGAAACAACCTACATGCCCTTCAATGGAAGAATGGATGAAGGAAGTGTGGAATATATACATATTAGTGTGGAATATATACATACTACTCAGCGGTAAAAAAAAAAATGACATCTTGAATTTTGCATGCAAATGGATGGAAATAGAAAACATTATCCTGAGTGAGGTAACCCAGACCCAAAAAGATGAACATGGGATGTACTCACTCATAATTGGTTTCTAGCCATAAATAAAAGACATTGAGCCTCTAATTTGCGATCCTAGAAAAGCTAAATAAGAAGGTGAAGCCAAAGAAAAACACATAGTTATCCTCCTGGATATTGGAAGTAGACCAGATTGCCAGGTAAAAATTGGGATCTTGGGGGTTGGGTGGGCTGGGGGTAAGGGGAGATGGGGAGAGAAAAGTGAGAAGGGTAGGATGGGGGAACTTGGGTGTATGGGATGGTTGGGATAAAGAAAGGATGGATATGGGAGCAGGGAAGTATATATCTTAATTAAGGGAGCCATCTTAGGGTTGGCAAGAGACTGGACCCTAGAGGGGCTCCCAGATGTCCAGGGAGATGTCCCCAGTTAGTTCCTTGGGCAGCTGAAGAGAGGGAACCTGAAATGGCCCTATCCTATAGCCATACTGATGAATATCTTGCATATCACCATAGAACCTTCATCTGGTGATGGATGGAGATAGAGACAGAGACCCACACTGTAGCACCAGACTGAGCTCCCAAGATCCAAATGAGGAGCAGAAGGAGAGAGAACATGAGCAAGGAAGTCAGGACCACGAGGGGTGCACCCACCCACTGAGACAGTGGGGCTGATCTATTGGGAGCTCATCAAGGCCAGCTGGACTGGGACTGAAAAAGCATGGAATAAAACCGGACTCTCTGAACATGGCGGACAATGAGGGCTGATGAGAAGCCAAGGACAATGGCGCTGGATTTCGATCCTACTGCATGCACTGGCTTTGTGGGAGCCTAACCAGTTTGGATGCTCACCTTCCTAGACCTGGATGGAGGGGGGAGGACCTTGGACTTCCCACAGGGCAGGGAACCCTGACTGCTCTTTGAACTGGAGAAGGAGGGGAAGAGGAGTGGGGGTAGCGGGAGAGGAGTGGGGGGGGAGGGAAATGGGAGTCTGGGAGGAGGCTGAAATTTTTTTTCAATTAAAAAAAAGATTAAAAAAAGAATGGAGGAAAAGTAAAACATACACATTATTTTTTCTGATCTGCGGCTTTAGAAGAAGCATACCTGAGCCTGTGTATGATTCTGCCTTAGGTTTTAGGTCTCCGAATGATTCCATCTTTGCACAAAATTATTCCATTCTGTCCAGGTAGATATAGCCATATTGTAAGTGTTGGGAATTACTGTCTCTTTTAAAGGCAGAGGCACTGATCTTATTGATGGCCATCAACAGTCCAAGATGCTGAAAATGACCTAGAAGATCAGCTACAGGGAAACAGGAAGAGGGCTATTGACCATAAAAGGCAAGAACTTTCTTAAAGCCTGTGTTAATAATACAAGATCAGACAGCCTAATAAGGTCACAAACAATGCTATCATTTATATGGCCCTACCACCTCCAAATCCTGTGTGATGATTATGGGACCTGATGGTTTTCTCCATTGTAATCTGACAGGACATGAGCCAGCGTCATTTTCTCTGCCTAAAACTCCTTTGTGAAATTCCTTGCGCTACATATAAATAAGTCTATTGGAATAAGACACTCTAAAGTACTCCTTTTAATTGGTTATCCCTTTAAAAGTGGAGGGAAATGTACAGTTAGAATGACTGAGCCAGAGTACCAACATAAACATTTTTTAAGCATGTTGCTATTTTTTTACCCCTCTGAACAGTGTGAATTGGTATCCTCCTAGCAGCCTGCAGCTATGAGAAAAGACCTATTCAAATTTTTTTTTATAAAGTTCACACTTTATTTGCTAAATGGTGCACAGGGGAACAGTGACTACATTAACTCGAATAGCTCTCATCTTACCCCGTAGACCACTCTTCCCAATTACTCTAGCACAGATTTGAATTAAGAAGTTTAATGAACAGAAGCTACTATATATAGAACCCCGCTGTCAGGGAACATGCAGACTGCATATGGATATTGAAAAGTGCCAAGCAATCTCTGTCCTCAGGTGCCCTCCAAAAGACCCTGTCGATCAAGTTTCTCAGTCCCCCACCTGCCCAAGAATTTCTTCAAGGCCCATGAATAAGCCATCCAAAACTTCCTCCGAATCCTGTCCTCTCTGAGTGGTCCACTATGCTATTTCCATAGAACTTGGCTATTTTCTCTGGCCAACATAGTAGTGTCATCTTACTGTAATTATTGATAGCGTTTGGCTTTTCTAAAAAGTCATTAATAAATTATCCCCCTATCCCAAGTATATATCATCTTCTCAAAGAGTGGGGAGAGAAGCTACTGCCTGAAGATGATGACGATGTGGAAATGAGGATGCCACCACTGCCCATTGCAGACAGAGAGAAACAAGAGAACACGTTACCTCTGAGCAGCACCTTCAGCTTATACCCCAGCAAGTGTCTTGAATACAAAAGAATACAGAACAAGAGACAATGCTTCAGAGCCATAAGTAGGCCCATGCAGAGTGGGGATGCATTTTTGCATAACTCTGGCCTTCTAACTTTCTTAACTCAACTGTACCTTGCCTATCCCTCCAGTGAGCATCCCCTGCTGGCAACCTTAATGCTGTGCCATACTGATAACTGAGATTAGGACTTTTCCTCTGATGTTAATGGCTACCCTCTCTATTAAGTTCTTCAAGAGAACATCACCAATCAACATGATGGCCTCTCAGGGAAACTAAGAATTCTCTGTGTTCCTCCTGCGCCCTCCTTTCTGCTTCCCCTTTACCTGCGCCCTTGTCTGTCTGAAGGCAAGGGGAGGAACAAGCACACAAATGGTCACTTTTGAAGACAAACACATGACCATATTTTATATATCTGGGTGAAACTTTTAAAGAACTACAGCTTAGCTTGATTTGATGTGCCTGTATTTTTCTCCTTTCAGAGGAACCTCTAGCCACAGCTTACTTGCTCTCTTAGTTCCCTCTCTTCCTCTTCTCTTTCTCCTCTGAGCTTCCTCTCCTCCATCGTTTTCTGCCTTGGTACAAAAAGTACTTCGATTCATTCATATGCGCCAGAATTATTTTCCCTCTGTGCTATTTTTAAAGGGTCTGTCTGCTACTCTGCTGTGCTGAAGGTCACATGCATGGTGTTTGTCTGTGAAGGTCTGGGTGACCCAGGCCACCTGTGGTGTAGACAGTGCGGTAAACAGGCTCATCCCCTCTAACTATCTACAGCTACCCAGCAATCACTACATGGCAGGCGTTAGGACTCCAGGCTAAATGTTTTATTTGCATGCTTCCAGTTGGTTTCATAGCAACCCCATGATGTAGTTATTCTCTTGGCAGGGGATGAATGTTACCTAGTGTGAAATTACTTGAGCTTGCTGAAGACCAGGAAAGAGAAAGCCTCCATCTTAACTTCTTCTGGGCATTTATAATGTCCTAATATTAAGAAGAAGTGATGTTTCCTTGATACATCTTTTTTTTCTATCCATTAAATTCCAGAAATTCACAAGAAGCAACAAAGACTAAAAATATAAATTTTTTCATTCTGTATACCTTGCCAAGGAACCTGATTATATTGTATACACTGCCCTCTCTTTTTTCTTGTTTTATTTTGTTTCAAAGTTTTATTTATTTCTCTTTCTCTCTCCATGTGTGTGTGTGTGTGTGTGTGTGTATGGGTGTGCATGTATATCTGTGCACCACATGTGTGCAGCGTCCGTGAAGATAATAAGAGGGCATCATATCTCATTATGTGGGCGCCGGAAAACCAACTCCTCTGCAAGAGCAATAAGTGATCTTAACTGCTAAACCATTTCTCTAGTCTCCTTATTTTCTTTTTAAGTAAACATAGGTGTTTATTAAAGGAAACAGAAAGCATCCCGCAGGATGGGCAGCGTATCCACAGCTTCCCTCAATAAACACCCACCTCCACTTAAACTGCTCCCTGGGCTGGACTTTCATAGCGTTCTTATGACCTCCCATCTTTAGATCTCCCCTTTCTTCTTCCTCAGTCCTTTCCTCCACTTTCCCATAACTTCATCTTCTGTGCCCAGATGGTCCTTGGCCTGGAGATAAGAAAGGCAGCTGAAGGTGTTTGGCCGCATTTCGTGGATGGCTGCTTTGGACATGTGAGGATGTGATATCAGTCCCTCCCACCTCTTCTCTAAGGTTCTATTCCCTGCGAACTCCTCACACTGACACAATTACGTGCACACACAGAGTGGTCAAATGGGAAAACACCAAGTTAATTCTTATAATAAACACAGGAAGAGAGGGAACAGCAGCAGGAAGAAAAAACTTAAAGGCAATGAAACCCAAGGCATTCTTCCCTGGGGGCATATTCTTCTCTTTGCTGACATTTCCTGCCATGGCCCCTTTTAACCTATAAGACTTAAACACTCCTCACAACAGGCTAACTAGTTAGTACTATATTGTTTATTTTGTTTTAATTTACTATTTCTAACTAGTAACATTCTGAAGTTGAGGGGCTGTAATATAAATTAACTTTCAATGTGAAAACAAGCTTATGTCTTGTATGTAGCCTGTGGTCCCCCTGTTTTGCCAGGGCTTTGACATCCTGCAATGAAAATTTTCCCCCAAGGGACCTTGCATAGGTTTGCAAATTTTCCAATGATAGATCTCTTTCAACTCTACACTATTGGCTATTCTGCGTGTTCATGGGAATATTCAGTGTCTTTCTCCACTATCACTGGGATCATCCTTGTGGATTCCTCGGAATTTCCCTAGTGCCAGGTTTTTCACTAACCACTAATGGCTCCCTTTATCAAGACATCTCTTTCCTTGTTCTCCCACTCTGTTATTCCACCAATTCAACCTTCCTTTATCCCTCATGTTTTCCTCCCCCCTCCTCTTCTCACCTGCTCACTCCCCTCCAACCTCCCTCCATGTTCCCAATTTATTCAGGATATCTTGTCTATTTCCTCTTCCCAGGGAGATCCACATATATCTCTCTTAGGGTCTTCCTTGTTTCCTGGCTCCTCTGGGGTTGTAGACTATAGGCTGGTTTTCCTTTGTTTTATGTCTAATATGCACTTACGTGTGAGTACATATTGTGCTTGTCTGTCAGTGTCTGGGATACCTCATTCAGGATGTTTTTTTCTAGTTCCATCCATTTGCCTGCAAATTTCAATATGTCATTCTTTTTTATTGCTGAGTAGTACTCCATTGTGTAAATGTAACCACATTTTCTTTATTCATTTTTTGATTGAGGGAAATCTAGGCTGATTCCAGGTTCTGGCTATGACAAATAATGTTACTATGAACAGAGTGGAGCAAACGTCCTTATGGTATGAGTGTACTCTTACCTGCCACTATGGCATAATGGAACAACACAGTAGGTTTCAGAATGCTGTAACTACTCTACAGTGTGTCTGTGTGCCTGTTCCTCCACTAGCAATAAAGAAATAGACCTTGAGAAGACAAAGACAAGGGAGTATTTATACCCAAGTGCTATTTTGAAATTAGTTCATTTAAAAGAATTGACTTCCAGGAATCTGAGAACTATTTGGTAAAACAAACATTATTAAAACTTAGTGTAGTAGGAGACTACTTGTTAGTTCGGTCAACCACTAAAAGCAACACATATACAGAAGGACATCCCTCATCTAGATAGCCATTTGAAAGCAAGTTGCGTTAAAAACAAAAATGGTACATGCTCCATTTAACTTAAACTATTGGTTGTTTAATTAGGCTTTACTAAAAGCTGTGTTTTCGCAAGTATTTCTACCTATCACCCATAGGAAAGAAATGTGCTACATACATAAGAGTGTGCTGATTTGTGTACTGACAGCTAATAAAACCAGCTGTAATGGACAGTTCTCTGACTTTGCATGCATCTTAAGGACGTGTTTTACATAAATGTTCTCTATTTTCTAGACTTGATCCCTGGTGTTTCTAGTTTTTTATGGCCGTGTGAGGATCTGCACTGGTAGGGGCTGATCTAAAATGAATGGTGATGGGTGCTAAGAGTTGCTGCTCTTACAAAGCCCATGCCATAGTCACTGTCTTGGGGAGACATATTTAGAGAGACAGTGCTTTCCTGTCCACCTGGTAGCTATACCAATTAGTCGAGTCTACAGCACATATTTCACACCATAGCTGATGGTTGGCCACTGTCACAAACTGACACAGACCATTGGCATTATTACATCCTGTAAACCATCCTGACAATGAGAAAGATCTGTGTGTCAGCAAAATGATACATACAAAAAAAAATGTAGCCGGGCGGTGGTGGCGCACGCCTTTAATCCCAGCACTCGGGAGGCAGAGGCAGGCGGATCTCTGTGAGTTCGAGCCCAGCCTGGTCTACAAGAGCTAGTTCCAGGACAGGCTCCAAAGCCACAGAGAAACCCTGTCTCGAAAAACCAAAAAAAAAAAAAAAAAAAAAGTAATACGTGTTTATCTTTAAATAAAGTTCTGGCCATTTAATTTGCTATGGTGATCCCTTTCTGTACACTAAAATTTTTTAACTTATTTTTAAAGCTCTGAAATTCTATTTCTTTCCTTTACATGAAAATGGAGATGTAGATGTAAAAACTCATATATCTCCACAATGACCCCCATTCAATGCTTGATATACAATTATTATCACAATTAAAATTTATTCTGCACTGACAGAACACTCTCAATCCAAATGTTGAGAATTTAAATGCATGATAGATAATTCTTGAGGATTTCCATTTCGTCAGGTTCCTGGCCTGCTTCCATAGATTCACCCTCTCCTATCACAGCGACTTTCAACATGTTTGAATCTCCTAAGACCATGGATCTGCTGAGGAAGCTCAGTGAGTTTCTGTCTCTTCTTAACAATGCAGGACCAATACAATCAAGATTTATTTAAGTTCTTAGGGGGAGCGATAATATTTATATTTCCCTTCCCCTCAGACTAATAATCTCAACTTTCATTGTGACTCGAGATCAGAGACCAAATATGTAGGTAAACAAATTTCATTTTAAGGGACAGAATAAAAAGAATAAGGCACAGAAATAGCATGAAAAATAATTGTCACTAGAATGGAAGTTATTGTCATTTTATATATTACTCTCCAAGTCAGAACAATATCAATTTGTCGAGTGGTTCTACAATCAGGACCATAAGAGACATGGAAAGGGTGGTCAGGCCTCTCCAACACTAGCCTATGAGATGTCCCAATCTCAGGATGGTCCTACAATCAGGACCACATGAGACATGGAAAAGATGGTCATGTTTCTCCAACACTATCCTGTGTGACATCTCAGTCTCAAACTCAGGATAGCAGGCTGGTCTTGGACTGAACATGATACAAGAGAAACCAGGATAGTGACGATATATAGAAGGGAATACAAACATTAGAATGAGGCAAGTGAATTTATACATTTAAAATTCTTGTTGCTTACTTTTATTTTTCAAGTAAAATAGCAAGACAAGAAGAATGAATTATTAATAAACAGGGTTTACTAAAAACAGCTCACACAGATTTGAAAAGGTCTCCAAGAAAGTACTGAAATATTTCACATTGGACCTGAAAGAAGTTCCTTAAGTGAGAAACCCAGTCATTCTGTCCACATTGAGTGGCATCTGGGAATAGGAGTGTTAGGATTCAGTGATAGGAAAGCCTTATTTTACCAAAGCCCTGAACTCCACAGTTCTACCTTCGCCACTACTATCTGCTCATTTTGTATACTATAGTATATCCCTCTCTTTACTTAAAAAACAATGGAAAGGAGATATTGAGCCACAAAATGAATTGAAAAACAGCATCACATTCCGTAAATAGAAAAGCACACAAAAACATACATGTAATGAAATTTATATCCCAGGCCTTGATGGACAACCTTCTACAACACACTTCTGGCTTTTCATCATATCCAGCATATTTCCCCTGTACATTTTATCTAAACTAGAAGGTGGATTTTGACTTATATTATGGGTCAAACACTGCTTCTTGCTAGTCAGGCCATTTCTGGCTAAGCTTGTCCTCCTGCAACATGCGTAAAAGCACCTTTTATATCATTCATAATTCCACATTCCATATCTAGTTCAAATGTACTATATCTAAAAAGTAACCAGATGGTTCCCCAAATGATAGGGAAGCCAAATTGTGACCATCAGAATCTTGTTAATCATAAAGCAATGTTTGTAAGTATCCTCCAGCAACCTCCACTCCATATAAGTATAATAAATACGATGCAAGGTTATTGAGCCACTCACTCTGATCCCGAAAATCCTATAAGGATATGAAGACAGTAACATGAAGGATTAGTGCACCTTAAATTCACTAGCATAACTGACTTTTTTCCTTTTAGTGGGGGGGGTCAAATTTAATTTTAAATTTATTTAGCTACCTTTCACAGAACCACTGGAAATTTCAGTTAATGTCTACTAGCAGCTTGATTTTAACCCTTAGGAAAATAAATGCAGAAGAATATTTATAAGACAACTACTATATAAAAACAAAAACAAAATGTCAATATTTTGTCTTTTAATATTAGAACCCAACTCTTATTTAGTGAGCAGTGGAACATACTAGGTCACTGTGTTTATGAAGGTTTAAGAAAAACAGAATCATTACATTCAAAATAGCATTATGAATTGGTCTGCCCAGTTGACCACTTTAAAATAAAATGAAAATATTTCCTTGTCTCTGTCCAAGAACAAAGCAACTCCAAAGTTTTGAACTGCTTTGTAAGAATGTCCATCATTTCTTTGTAACTCCTACCAATAATAGAATCAAGAAACTTGAATAAGGTTTTCCCTGCCATCATAATCTGGTGGAGTGTTCTAAATGTCAAATGATTAAATAATGCATAAAGATCACATTACAATAAGTTTCTTTAAGATGTCAAAATCAACCACGTGTTTGCACATGAACTTTATAGCTGACTACCCTCTACAGTCCGCAGAATTTCAAATCTTCAGCTTTATTCAAATTGCCTATGGAGTGTTTACATGATGGATGTGTCTGGGACATTTCAACCAGGCTTCCAAGGCTCCATCTGCTGGGGCCATCTGGTTTTTTGCATCCACATAAAACTACTTGGTAAATGATAATAGACCACAACTTTATCATAGGAATGAAGGAAGGAAGAAGGAAGGATAAATTAAAATTGTCATATAAACACAAATAGGACAAAAATCATTTTTGTACAGTTTTCTATAAATAGAGAAAAGGTTGACAACTGGCAGAGAGAGATGCATTTTCTGTTGATTTATTCCCATCATTTAGATGAATTACAATGAGTACATGACCTTTTTTTTCTGAAGATGTTTAAATAGCAGCTGGTCCTCCTGCATTATACCAATTCCATCAAGAACTTTCTAGAACAATAGTATGTTTTGCAAAGGTCATGTTGCCTATGTACTTGAAAATGTCTTCAAAAATACTACTGACAGAATATTAGAGGTTTTCATTGAGAATAAATTATATCTCAGCTTCCAAATAAAACGCAAACCAAATAAAAGAAATTTATGGAGAATACTTTACGAGAACTCCAAATATCCATCACACAATTCATACTGAATATTTTCTGATGTTAATTGGCATTTATACAAAATACAGGAAATGTTATTAAATGAATTAATTATTTTATTGAAGCAAGACTTTTGTTAAGATTCTTGCTAAGTCCCCTGACATTTCATACACAATATTTAAAAATAGTATTTGAATTGTAAAATGTATGTATCTACTCATAACAAGAATCTATGTAATAAAATAAATTCTAGTCTTTTCATTATCCTTTCAATGCCTTTTACAGGAAGACGTAGAGTGGGGTTTAGATAGAACACGTGTAGCTCAGATTGGCCTTGAGTTCTCTGTGTTGCCAAGAATTTCTGATCCTCCTCTTTGTCCTCCCAAGTGTACCACAATGACTGATCAATTCACTTTTCTGGACGAGGGAAACACCTGCAGTGTTGGTCATCATTAGAATAGCAAACCTAAAAAAAAAAAAAAAAAAAAAAAAAAACAGTAAGTAATAGATCAGTAGTGATAACTGGTTGCTTATTCTAAATAAATATTTATCGTGTTTTGTTTTGTCAAGTTTGTATAGGGATAGGCCCTACAGAAAAATTTGGAACGTTCTGAAAATGCACGTATCTGTGTAACTACTACAATACATATAAAAATCGATTTTTTTTCAACCAGCTATGATTAGTATTCGGCTTGAGTGGAGTTTCTGTCCGAAACACAGTGGTATTAAGAAGTGGTGGAACTTTGAAAAGGTGGTTAGGACATGGGCAGAACTTCCTCTGATATGCAACAAATTAACCCGATTAACTGGTTCATTTCCACGAGAATAAGTTGTTTGGAAAGTTAACACCACTCCAACCCCACATAGGCTCTAGATTTCCTGCATATTTCCTTTCCCCCATTAAATCAGCTCCCACCCACTCTCAGGAAAGAAAGTCTCATCAAATTCACTGGGCTATACATATATAAAGAAGGTAAGAAATTAGGAGGGAGATGTGTTCAGAAAGAGGGTTCCAATGGGAAAGGAAGGAGGTGGGGGCAGTGCTACTAATATAAATATAAATGTTAAGAAACTTACAAACAGTAATTTTTATTTAAATTTTCCACAATGTATAACTCTATATGACTATAAAATATAAAAAATAAAATATAGATTGGGAAATAATTTAGAAAGATCTTTTGTTAACTTATACCATGGACATAACACTGAGAAAATATGCACTACCATGGGTCTCATTATAAGAGATGAACAATGAACAACCTTCAGATAGAGATATTTTTAATATAGTCATTTAACTATTCCTGTTCAGCTATTCCATTGCAAGATATTGTCATACATGCATGTAAGGAGTTTTGATCAAGTACAACCTCCATTGCCTCCCCTCGAATTCCTCCCCTTACCACAACATTTTCCTTTCCAACTTCATGTGTTCTTTTTAAACCCATGGAGTCTACTTAACACTGCCTATATTGACATTGGAGTCTACTTAATGTTACTTCTATTGGCATGGATGTTGAACCATCTACTGAAGCATGGGTAGACTCTAAAGGGGCACATCCTTGAAAAAACTGGTGAGCCAACACTTAGGATCCAGGAATCACAAATTGACTTATGATTCTTTCCTCTTTAAAATTTTAAATGTTAACAAGATTTTGCTTATATTTATACTTCACATTTTCATATTCTGAATTGTTTCATATTCTAGAATTTTTTAATTTTTATACAGAAAGTGTTGTGATACAGCTGCCCTCACTCCCCCTGATAAACAGGGTAACTTCCTTGCAGTCTGTAATTGACAAGGATGTTTGTGTTCTTTATGGCTGGTGGTTTTCCACAGAAGCAGTAGAGATATAAAAGGTTGCTGGGCAAAATAAAGGTTGCTGTTCTTCCACCTGAAAAGAAACCTCTGTGTCTCAATTCCGGCACCCCTTCCAGTCTTGGCATCCAGGCTGTGCTGGCCATGCCAAGAAAGTATGATTTTTATAATTAGAAATTACTGTGCTAAAATTGTGTCATAAAATTTTGTAGAAGACAAGTAGAGGAAATATATAGTATTGTTTGTCATAGCCAGAACCTGGAAACAGCCTAAATGCTCCTTGACCAAAAAATGGATAAGAAAAATGTGGTACATTTACACAATGGAGTACTACACAGCAAACAAAAATAACAACATCTTGGATTTTGCAGAAAAAAATGGATGGAGCTAGAAAGCATTATTTTGAGTGAGGTAAACCAGACACAGAGAGACAATTATCACATGTACTCATTCATAGGTGGTTTTTAAACATAAAGCAAAGAAAACCAGCCTACAATCCACAATTCCAGAGAACTTAGACAACAATGGGGACACTAAGAGAGACATACATAGATCTAATCTACATAGGAAGTAGAAAAAACAAGATCTTCTGAGTAAATTAGGAGCATGGGGACCTTGGGGGCGGGTTGAACTGGGGAGGAGAGAGGCAGGGAGGGGAGCAGAGAAAAAAGTAAAGCTCAATAACAATAAAGAAACTAATGTACAAAATACTTTGATAATTCTTGGCAATATTCTGTATTTTTGATAATGATGCCAAACACTTTCTTAAATATGCTTCTATTTACATATTCTCTTATATATAGTACCAGCACTTTTTCTATTATAATTTGATACTTGCTTTTGTAATTGTTTGTCCATTTCTACCATTGTTTTGAGTGGGTGGTTAAGAGAAATTAATCCTGTGTTCAACAATCTAAAGCAGTAAATCCTCTGATAATTTTGTTTGAATTTTGTGTCACAGTGTCACAGCATCTGGAAGAAAATGAAATATAGAGACTGGTCTAAATTTCCTCATGAGAATATTAAAATACAGACCCTGGAATGAAACCCATTTCATTTGACGCTCACATTAAATCCAAAACATTCTTTTCAGAGTTTAATTCAATATATTGGTTGCCAGATGCATACAGAATTTTATCCACTGCTTGTGGTAAATATAAAATGTGTGATCACATTTATATGAAGCTTAAAAATCTTTTTAAAGTTGGAATCTTTGCAACCAAAAATATAATGTGATTGTACCGTATGTTCTTAAATTAATATAGTCTAACATATTGGACCTTCTTCATCACTAAAATTCCCACTGCATCCAATACATTACATTACAAAGCAAGGTAGAATATTGGATTTATCCTTTTACCTTTGGCATCCTTGTCCAAAATAAGTAAACCAAAAGGCAGATACCAAGTAGGTAGATACATGATGGTGGAGGAGGACTGAGACTAATTCATTCAAGTCTTATTTTTAGTGGTGACAGACAAGACCTAAAATCAGATAATGTTACTGGTTGCACAGCACTTTAAATATATGAGAAATGTATATTAAAAGTCTATGCTAAAAGATGAGCTTTTCCATAACGAATATGATGTCAATAAAACTTATAAAACACATGAAGGGAAACCTGGATTTCAATGTAGAAGAAGGACTGGTGTGAGAGCATCAAAGATGTAATCACCAGCAATGAGCAAGGCACATAGGCAAGTGAGTCTGCTTTCCCTGGGGCTTTCCATGTTTGAGCTGCCCACTCTGGAGAAGAGTCTTTCCCCTCACTTCATTCTATTGGAAGATGACTTAATACACTCACCCAGAGATGAATTCTAGATTCAATAATGTTGATGACCAAAATTAGCAATATTGCTGACAGGATGTTGTCAGAGGTTTCTGCCCTGCCTGATCCTGCAACTGTTTAGTCCCAAAGAAACACACAGAGACTTACATTAATTATAAACTAGCTGACCTAGTACCTCAGGCTTTTCTTATAAACTAATTCTTACACCTTAAATTAGTCCATTATTCTTGTCTATGTTAGTCATGTGGCCTGGTACCTTATATCAGTGAGGTATTCTCATCTTGCTTGCTCTGTGTCTGGCTTCGTCTGTGATGACTACAGACTGAGCTATCCTCTTCCCAGAATTCTCCTGTTCTCTTTGCCCCACCTCTATTTCCTGCCTGGTCGCCCCACCTATACTTCCTGCCTGGCTACTGGCCAATCAGCATTTTATTGAAATTCAAGTGACAAATCATTATAAAGTACAACACCATTGTTCCACAGCAACAGGAAATCAGGAAAAAATTACATAATTTATTTATATGTTAAATTATTACTTAGGAAGATTATCCCATGCAACCTGCTTTTAAAAGGCTAGAGAGAATTTATCCAAGTCATAGAATCTAAGTCACAGAAGGAATCTTTGCAACTGCATCTGAAAATGCAATATAGGACCACTTTATGTCAGTAGCATCAGGACACAAGGAATACAGTGGGGGAAATCACAAGGATGTAAAACCAATTTCCAGTCTTACAAATGACATAGCACTCCCAAGAGAAATCAAAGGTCTATGTTCTTAGTTTAAAAGAATCACTATTGGCTATGTTTGAAGATACTTAGCTTATCTATAGGTCAATCAAAATATTTGGAAGCTTTTATTTCCCCAAGCATTTCAAAAATGCATTTGGAAATGCAAAACCTCGTCAAAAACCTTAAAAGGAATCCAACTACAGGATTCAACAAAGCGCCTTTAAGAGGTATTATGAAGCACCATATTTACTTTTCAGTAGCCACTGAACTTATGCAGTAGGTTCAATGCTAATGCATCCATATATAAGCAATGTTAATAGGACTCAGTAAACTCTATATACATGCGTGCATGTGTGTGTGTATGTGTGTGTGTTGTCTGTGCGCATGCGTGTAATGGTAATAATTAAAGAGGAGGTTGTGAATTTAAGTGGAGTGTAAGGAGTAGAGGGGTTGTAGGGAGGTGGGCTATGCTGAGCTACATACATAGTTCATATATAAAAGTCTCAAAACATTAATTTAAAATTTTAAATCTTATTTTAAAGTATATTGTTTGTATAAAAATTGAGTAAAATACATTCATGGAAGAGAACAGAACATTCAGAAAGACTCCCATACAAATATGGTCTGTTGATTTTTCTCTGAGGAACAAGGGCAATTAGTGATGAAAGATAATCTCATTACTAAATGATGCTGGAATTCAATTCCTTTTGTAGAAATGACATGATAAAGGACCAGAGAGTAGGTGGCTTAAAAAATAGAATATATTATGTTCTAATTGTGAAGGCTGAACATGTTTATAAATTGTACTCCATCCAAATGAAAATTACTTTTTCCCAAAAGTTAATCTTCAGACAAAATTGTAAGCCTTGACAGACAGAAATACCATTAAAACATATTTGACTCATGGTTTGTATATAGAATACATATGAACTTCATATACTTCAGTAATACAAAGGCAGCTCAGATCTTCTAAGGGAGGAATATTGAAGCCACATGTCACACAAGAAAAGCACAGAAGTCACACTAAGCATTAGTGGTGGCATCATTTGGGATAAGGGTGCAACAAATTTTGGTCATAATTTAGTATCCATACATATCTAGTATAGTGGCTAAAAGTCTGGCAGCTAATGATAAGAATAGAAGGCACTGCAAACACTTGGGAGATGTTTTTCTTATTATTAATTACGTGATATATCTATCTCCATGCCTAAGTACTTACCTAACAGAAGTGAGAGTGTATGTGCTCATATAGACATCCATGTTGGTTTTGCTAGTGTTAGCTGAAATGTGAGAACTATTTGAATGCCCATCCTATTGGGAAATGATAGATACATGTAGCATACCCTTAGAACAAAACTGTTCAACAAGATAAATTAAGACATTATTGTTACGAGTAACTACTATATACATCTCAAAAATAACAGGGCAAAATACGAAACATAGAACATGGTAGTCTGTCATTACCTTTACAAAAGTTGTTCACAACCTAATCCATAACAACGGAGACCATCAGATCAGTGTGTGTCTGAGGATGGTCAGAAAGTGAAAGATGAATTACAAGGGGATGGACTAGAACATGAAGGTGGTTCAACATGGACATTTTTAAAGTACAATTACCTGCCCTTTTCTAGATCTTCTTTTATTAAGAACCCACTTATGGCCCTCCCCCCACCTGCTCAGCTTCTCTAGCAAGCCAGGAGGAGAGTTTTCTGTAGGTAAGCTGCTCTAATAACCCTATCCCATCCATCAGACCCTGCAACTACAAGTCACATCCCACCCCCAAACTTGCTTATATCCGCAACCTCAAAGGAACTCTGAAACACAGCCTGCTACTATACAGAGAGGACCTAAAGGCAAGTGACCAGCCACCCGGCAAGACACCACACTCTCTAGGCACTCCAAACTGGGGCAAAATCCTGGGCCCCTCCCCCACCTGCATTGGCTTCTCTACCCAGACAGCAGGTGAGTTTCCTGCAGGTAGGCTGCTCCAAAACCCCCATCCCATCCATCAGACCCTGAAAACTATAGGTCACACCTCAACCCCATACCCTCCAACCCCCCCCTCCTACAGTCTCAGAGGAATGCTGAAACACAAACTGTAACTACACAAAAGGGACCAAGAGAGAAGACGAACAGAGAAACTCTGAAGTACAAGCTGTGACTGCTAAGAATGGATGGTGAGAGCAAACCAAAAGAGAGGGCCAAGAGAGACCTTAGTGGCTCTGTAAGACACAAACAATAAAAATACAGAGCAGACCACAGTTCTCAAGACACAGACAGTCACTGCGAGGATTGGACCAAAATGCAAAGACACTGCTGGCATCAAGTGAAGGAAGAGATGAGTAGGAGCCAATGTAAGAATTCATCCAAAAACCTAAAAGGCAAAATGGTAACACCAGAACCCAGGGGTCATACAACAGGAAGACTTGATTATCCTAACCTAGAAGAAGCAGAAGAAAACAATTCCAAACATACTTTATGAAGATGATAGAGACCTTTAAAGAAGAAAAGAAAAACTTTCTTTAAAAAATGGAGGAAAAGACAAACAAAAAAAAATGGAAAAAAATTAATAAATTTCTCAATGAAACACAAGAAAACCAAAAAAAATCAAACAGGTGATGCAAACAGTTCAAAACACAAAGATTGAAATAGAGGCAATAAAGAAAACACAAACTGAGAGAATTTTGGATATGGAAAATCTGAGTAAGTGAATGGGAACTACAGAGGCAAGCATAACAACCAGAATGGAAGAGATGGAAGAGAGAATCTCAGGTGATGAAGATACTATAGAGGAAATAGAATCGTTGATCAAAGAAAACATTATATCTAACAAATTCTTAAGATAAAACTTCCAGGAAATCTGGGACACCAAGAAAGGACCAAACCTATGAATAGTAGGGCTAAAAGAAGAACTCCAGCTCAAAGGCACAGAAAATATATTCAACAAAATTATAAAAGAAAACTTCCCCAACCTAAAGAATGATATTCCTATAAAGGCACATGAAGCTTACAGAACACCAAATAGACTGGATTAAAAAAAAAAAAAAGTCCCCTTGCCATATAATAATCAAAATGCAAAACATACAGAATAAAGAAAGAATATTAAGAGCTTCTAAGAAAAAAGGTCATGTAACATATAAGGTAGACCTATCAGAATTACACCTGACTTCCTAATGAAAACCATGAAAGCCAGAAGGTCTTAGATAGGTGTGTTGCAGAAAATAAGAGACCATGCATGCAAGCCCAAACTACTATACCCAGCAAAACTTTCAATCATCATCAATGGAGAAAACAAGATATTCCATAAAAAAAAAAAAAAAACCAGATTCAAACAATACCTATCCACATATATAGCCCTACAGAAAGTACTAGAAGGAAAACCCCAACCCAAGGAAGCTAATGGTACCTACAAAAACACAGGCAACAGATAACCTCACACCAAGAAAATATAAAGAATGGAAGCACACACACCCTACAACAAAAAATAACAGGAATTAACAATCACTGCTCATTAATATCTCTTAATATCAATAGACTCAATTCACATATAAAAAGACACAGGCTAAAGCAGGATCCAGCCTTCTGCTGTATACAAGAAACACACCTCAACCTCAAACACAGACATTATCTCTGAGTAAAGGGTTGGGAAAGTATTTTCCAATGTAATGTGCCTAAGAAACAAGCAGGTATATCTATTCTAATAACTAACAAAACAGACTTCAAACTAAAATCAATCAAAAGAGATGGAGATGGACACTTTATACTCATAGCAGGAACAATCCATCAAGATGAAATCTCAATCCTGAACATCTATGCCCCAAATACAAGATCACCCACATATATAAAAGAAATGTTACCAAAGCTTAAATTGCACATCAAATCCCACACACTAATAGTAGGAGACTTCAACACCCCATTCTCCCCAATAGACAGGTCAACCAGACAAAAACATAACAGAGAAATGAGAGAACTAACAGATATCAAGACTCAAATGGACTTAACATACATGTACAGAACATTCTACCCAAACACAAAAGAATATACCTTCTTCTCAGCACCTCATAGAATCTTCTCTAAAGTTGACCACATATTGGGTAACAAAGCAAACCTCAACAGGTACAAAAAAAAATGGAGTAACCTCTGTATCTTATCGGATCACTGCTGTGGGACAATGGTCTTTTATGTTGTCATTTTTATTATTTTTAATAAAACGCCAATTGACCAGTAGCCACGCAAGAGGTATAAGTGGGGGAACCAGGCTGAAAGTATAAATGGGGCAATGAGAACAGGAGAATTCTGGGAAGAGGAAAGATTCAGTCTGCAATCATCATCCAAACATAGAGGAAGCAAGATGTGACTGCCTCACCGAAAAATATACCAAGCTACATGGTTAACACAGACAAAAATTATGGGCTAATATAAGTTATAACAGTTAATAAGAAGTCTGAGCTAATAGGCCAATCAGTTTATGATTGATGTAAACCTCTGTGTGTTTCTTTGGGGCTGAACGACTGTGGGATTGGGCAGGATAGAAATCTATGTCAATAGATCACCGTGGTTTAAAAGTAGAATTTAGCAGCAGTAATTTCACAAAGTTCACGAACACATTAAAATTGAACAGTGCTCTATTAACCCAGCTCCAGGGTCAAGGAAGAGATAAAGAAGTAAAAGACTTCCTAGAATTCAATGAAAATGAAAGTACAGCCTACCCAATCCTATGGGATACTATGAAAGCAGTGTTAAGAGGAGAGTTCATAGCACTAAGTGCCCACATAAAGAAAGTGGAGAAAGCTCACATTAGTGACTTAACAGCACACCTGTAAGCTCTAGAACAAAAAGAAGCAGACTCACCCCAGGAGGAGTAGAAGATGGGAAATATCAAATTAAGGGCTGAAATCAATAAAATAAAAACAAAGAAAACAAGACAAAGAAACAGTAAAACAAAGAGCTAGTTTTTTGAGAAAATCAACAAGATAGACAAACCTTTATCCAAACTAATCAAAAGACAGAGAGAGAACATCCAAATTAATAATATCACAAATGAAAAGGGGGACATGGCAACAGACACTGAGGAAATCATTAGGTCGTACTATAAAAATTTTTACTCCACAAAATTAGAAAATACAAAACTAATAGATAATTTTCTGGATAGGTACAACATACAAAATTAGATCAAGACCAAGTGTACAATTTAAATAGACCTATATCCTGCAAAAACATCCCAACCAAAAAAAAAAAAAATCCCAGGGCTGGAGAGTTTCAGTGCAGAATGCAATCCAAAGAAAAGCTAATACTAATACACCTCAAAGTGTTCCACATAATAGAAACAGAAGGAACATTGCCAAACTCTTTTTATAAGACTGCAGATACCCTGATACTGAGACCACACAGAGACTCAGTCAAGAAAAAGAATTACAGACCAATCTCACTCATGAACATAAATGCAAAAATACTCAATAAAATACTGGCAAACCGAATCCAAGAATACATCAAAAGCTCATTCACAATGATCAAGTCAGCTTAATTCCAGAGATGTATGGGTGGTTCAACATACAAAAATCTATCAATGTAATCTACCATATAAGTAAACTGAATGAAAAACCCATGTGATCATCTCATTAAATGCTGAAAAAGCATTTGACAAAATCAAACACCCCTTCATGATAAAGGTCTTGGAGATATCAAGGATATAAGGAACATATCTAAACATAATAAAAGCAATATACAGCAATCTGACAGCCAACGTCAAATTAAATGGAGAGAAACTCAAAGTGATTCCACTAACATCAGGAACAAGGCAGGGCTGTCCACTCTCTCCATATATATTCAATATATATTCAACATACTTCTTGAAGTTTTGGCTAGAGCAATAAGACAACAAAAGGATTTAATCAAGGGAATTCAAATTGTAAAGGAAAAAGTCAAACTTCCATTATTTGCAGATGATATGATAGTATACATAAGTGACCCCAAAAATTCTACTAGGGAACTCCTACAGCTGATAAATACCTTCAGTAATGTAGGAAGATACAAGATCAACTCAAAAAAATCAGTAACCCTCCTATATACAAATGATAAAGAATATGAGAAAGAAATCAGAGAAAAATCACCTTTCACAGTAGCCACAAATAACATAAAATACCTTGGGGTAACACTAACAAAAGAAGTAAAAAACCTGCTTGACAAGAACTTTAAGTCTTTGAAGAAAGAAACTGAAAAAGATACCAGAAAATGGAAAGATCTCCCGTGCTCTTGCATAGGTAGGGTCAACATAATAATAATTGCAATCCTACCAAAAGCAATCTATAGATTCAATGTCATCCCCATCAAAATCCCAACACAATTCTTCACAGACCTTGAAAGAGCAATAATCAACCTCATATGGAAAAACAAAAAATTCAGGATGTCCAAAACAATCCTGTACAAGTTCCTTACTTCTGGAGGCATCACCATTCCTGACATCAACTCTACTACAAAGCTACAGTAATTGGGACTCAACCTACCTCAGAACCCAGCAAAACCACTCTTGGGAATGGAATATACCCAAAAGATGCTCAATCATACTAAAAGGACATTTGTTCAACTATGTTCATAGCGGCATAATTTGTAATAGCCCGAACATGGAACAACTTAGATACTCTTCGACTGAAGAATAGCTAAAGAAAATCTGGCAAATTTACATATTAGAGTACTACTCAGTAGTAAAAAATCAATGACATCTTGAAATTTGTATGCAAATAGATGGAACTAGAAAAAAATCCTGAGTAAGGTAATCCAGACCCAGAAAGATGATCATGGTATGTACTCACTCATAAATAGATACTGTAAAAAAAAAAAAAAAAAAAAAATGAGCCTATAGTTCATGATCCTAGAGAAACTAAGTAACAAAATGAACCCTAAGAGAGACATACATAAATCCACCACCTGGAAAGAGAAAATAGACAAGACTGCCTGACAAAATTGGGAGGATGGGGGTGGGGAGAGTTGGGAGGGTGGAAGGGGAAGATGAGGGAAGAAGGAGGGGGGAAGAGAACTTGAGAGAACACGATAATTGCGATAGAGAAAAGACAGGGATGAGAGCAAGGAAAGAGGTATTTTGACTGAGGGAGCCATTATGGGGTTAGCAAGAAACCTGGTACTAGAGAAATTCCCAGGAATCCACAAGGATGACCCCAGCTAAGACTTTAAGCAATAGAGGAGATGGTGCCTGAACTGGCCTTGCCCTGTGGTTAGACGTAAATATCACCATCGAACCTTCATCCAGCAACTGATGGAAACAGAGGCAGAAACCTGCATCAGAGTACTGAACTGAGCTCCCAAAGTCCAGTTGAAAAGTGAGAGGAGTGAGAGTATGAGCAAAGAGGTAAAGACCATGATGGGGATATTCACTGAAACAGTTTTTCTGAGCTAATGGGAGCTCACCAACTCTATCTGGAAAGGGAAGGAAACAGCATAGGTCCAAAGTAGTCCCTCTGAATGTCAATGACAGTTGTATGGCTGGGGCAGACGGTGGGGCAGCGCCACTAGGATTTATCCCTACTGCTTGTACCGGCTTTTTAGGAACCTATTCTCTTTGGATGGATACCTTTCTCACCCTAGCTATAGTAGGGAGGGCCAAAGCAGTATGCCTTACCCTTTCTGAGGAGTGGATAGGGGTGGGTTGTGTGGGGGGGATAGGTGGATGGAATGGGAGGAGTGGAGGAAATGGGAACTGTGATTGGTATGTAAAATGAAAAAGGATAGTTTGTTTTCTTTTTTAAAAAAAATTAAAAAATGGGGGGAAAAGTCAGAAAAAAAGAACCCACTTGTGATTAATAAACATAAGAAGCCTGAGAAGCTCCAGAATCATTGTTCCCTTAAACTGAATGCTAACCAACAGCACACCCAAAAGAACACAACTATGTTGTTGCCTCCAGGTCTTACAACCTAAAAATGAAATTGAACTGTTTCAATGACAAGAGCAGGAATCAAGTCTGCCCGCTAAAGGTGGCAGAGTAGGAACTCAAACCTAGATTCAGGAAACATCACTGAAGTGCTTAATTAACCCCCCCAGAAGTTCCCATCCCCCCCATATTCTTTATTATAAGATAAAAGAAATAACTCATTGTATGAATTTATTTTCTTACCATATTAAACATATTAGTACAGATACAGGTGTTGAAGTAAGCTATAAACTACATTTGATATCATCACAATATTTCTCAAATATGTCTCCTTTCAGGGTTGATGTCCATCCTTGGCTTTATGGGTAGAAGCAACATTGTATTAGCACAAACACAATATTTATTCATCACTGGCCAAACACAAAGAGCACAAGCAATCAATCATCAGAGTATTTGAAAGGCAAGCATCATGAATTCACTTTCCCTCCTTTGTCCTTGGTCTGCTCTTCTCACAGGCATGCAAAGGCATGCCACTGGGGTTTAATAGTCTTGGTAATCCTTTCTGGGGGGCAGGAATGGCAGTTAGTATAGACCTATGACTGACTCAAAAAAGAACTTTTTAAGCAAGCCTATGTTTTTAACATGGGTGAAGTTTTAATATATTCATCCAAATTTTATCCCTTTGCAAATTACCTGACCCCTTTCCCCTTTTATCTGTCTTAATCTTTACCACCATGTGCACAAATTTTGTATGCAAGTGCACTCTCTCTCTTTTCTGTCTGTCTGTCTCTGTCTTTATCTGTGTGTGCCTCTATCTTTGTCTCTGTCTCCCCCTCTCTCTCACACATACACACACTTGTGCATGCTAATAATGAACTTAAGGGGCCGTGCAAATGAATTATTTTCTGTATTTAACACTATTTCTTCTTCATGTCTGCCTCATCCTGCTGTGACAAATGAAAATATCACCTAATCTGATTAGAAGAGTTTGAAACTATTTAGTATTCACATAAAAGCAGATGAGTTTATGCAAAAGAAATAAGAAAAACTCCGAACTGTTGAAAAGCCAGTGTCTTATATAGTTATGCTTGGTGGAGAGAAACAGGAGTTAAGAGTTCATCATCTGAGCTACTAAAAGTTCAATGTGTCAATTTTTAAAGCTCACACTGAACTAATGGAAACTCTGTAAACATGGTGGTAGCTATTTCTAATTGACTGAAAAGGAAAGCAGAGAAAAACATCTGGAAAGACATGAAATAACTGTCAGCGGGAACAGTTAAAACTCATCTGTGATGCTCCCTGTAATGACTGCTTTCATCGCACGATCTGATTAGTTTGATTTCAGCTATTAGATTAACAGTATGCACTGGCTTCCCTAACGGCAATAGGAACTACTGATACAAAACCCCCAGGAACTCGGAGATATAGATCAGTTTTTACTAATGTTTGATTTTGGTAGGGGGTGATATAGCTATGGCAGTAACCCAAGCAGTTAGCCTATGCTTCACTGCCCACTGCTCTTGGAGTGAATAAACATATTTAGGTTGCTCACAGTAAGCAAGCCAAGCAAATACTGCTCTGCCCTAAAATTAAAGCTGAAAATGTGACCGAGTTTAGACTTCCCACCACTGTGTTTGTATCACGATCGTTATTTGCTCTTTCCTTTGGCAAACTCACTCAAAATAAGTCTTAGATAAACTGAGAATTTATATCCAGTACACAAACTACAGCCTCATAACAAAACATACTTGATATCCACTAATAACTAGTTAATATAAAAGGATTAAAGTCCTTATTTATTACATCCAATTAATAAAATATAATAATGTATCACCTTTAACATCTTAAGTCATTTTATTTGAATATTTATTAAACATAATCTTTTAAAGTTATCAATATGATACAAGAATGCAGTTAGTTCAGATATTTTCACAATTTTACCCAGTGATTCTTCTTCATTTGGAGTAACAAAGAAAGAGATCAAGCACCTTCGAAGAAGACAGAAGGAAGATCAGCTTTAGTTAGCTATGTCTCCAAGTTCACACATACTCTTTTCACAGGGTTCCTAAATATATTATTTAAATTTAATCATCTTCTGTTGTATTGCATCTGTGAATAAAACAAAGATGGACTCAGCTGCTCTTCAGTCTATGAATCCAGTTGTGATAATTCTATCACATGCACAAAAAAATGGTAACTCTTGATCTATATTTCATTTTCAAAGACCACACCTCATTGCAAATTCCCCCATTCGTGCCCCTTGTGTCCAGAAATGGAGTGACACCTAATGCATTTGAAAGAAGGCATGACGTCATTATTACCTGTGTTGATTCTTGCCTTGACTTGGACCATTATAAATTATTTCAAAGATACTAGCATAGTTGTCCCAGCTTTAAATGGACCTTTCTAGTTCAGAGAATATTCTGATTCTATTTATGTAGAATATTATATAAAGTAGCATATTATATAAAGAATCCCTCCTGCCAGATACCCTTACCATAGCTGCTCCCAGAAGATATGGGACAATAAACAAAACTTCAAAATCCAGGCATAGGATTTCTCTCTACAATTTATTGGTTGCGAAGTCTCCCAATCTTTCTAAACAGCACAGGCTCTTGCCAATGATTGTGGTTGACCACCATAACAGAATGGTGGTAAAGACCGTATTTCTTAGGATATCACACAGTTTTATTGTAACATAACAAAATCCATCCTGAGTTGATCTGGAAGCTTCCTTCCTCTTCACTAGCTTTCATGTCCCAGAAGGTAATAAGGGCAGAGATATCAATGATCCTACTCAGCATCAGACCATGCATGTGACAATACCACCTGTCAGATAATGTGGGCACACTGATATGGAGTCATATGACTCTTATGGGGGTAAATCAATCACTTTCTGACTGGGTTTAAGGCCTGTTCCATATGAGCGGGCTCAAGCCTGATATTGTAAGTTTGGTGAAAAATTCTATGAAGGGGGAGGTCATAGGCCCTAGTACTGAACCTAATATACTGTTGTTTTGCTGAAGGGATATGTTGACAAACTATCTTTATATTTATGTGCATTCATTAACACTGTCCTCAAACCTGTTCAGAGAAACTTCTTTTTGTAGTGGACAATCATTAATGTACAGATTCATAACTCATCAGAGTAACCAGAATAAATGATTGTTAAGTGCCCAGTCCTGAATGGGATGCCTATATCAACAGCTTCCCCAGTCCCCAAGGTCGGGAACATTGTGAGAGAAGAGGCAGAAAGAGTATGAGAGCTGGAAGACAGGAAAGAGAGTTGTGAAATCCAGACTTCTGAATACAGAGTAGACACTGCACTCAAACTCATAGCATGAGATGCCCAGGAACAAGCAATTCACAATTCCAACATGGGTAGGGAAGGAGTTCACCAATCTCCACCTCTAAATGAGAAGCTATAGGTGGTTGATGGATACCCAGAAAAGGAGAATCCATTTTCTTCCTGTTTATAGTCACTGATAGGTAAACTATACCCCAGTGACTGACCCTACATCCATGGATTCACAGGTAGCACTAAAAGGTCTCAGAAAGTTTTATTTTAAAGAGGTCATGAAGCTGAATAAATAAAAAGGTACTTGGTATTCATAAAGTGAATATCAAATCACACAAAATGAGGTACAGTGGGTATTAAATTTTATATTCTTGATGTTTTACATTTTTATGCTATTGACTTCTCCTGAGTCTTTGTGTAGGCCATATGTATTAATCCTTATGTACATTAGAATTTTAAATACATATTAAATATAGTAACATTTAAACTTTATAATAAATTCATGACAGGTTAAAGTAAAAATGTATACTTTAGATACCCTACCGTTTTAGGAAAGAGCTTAATCATAAGAGTAATGTTAGTTTTTTTTTTTTGGTTTTTTTTTTTTTTTTTTTTTAGTTTTTCGAGACAGGGTTTCTCTGTAGCTTTGGAGCCTGTCCTGGCACTAGCTCTTGTAGACCAGGCTGGCCTAGAACTCACAGAGATCCGCCTGCCTCTGCCTCCCGAGTGCTGGGATTAAAGGCGTGCGCCACCACCACCCGGCCGAGTAATGTTAGTTTTATAATTCTTAAAATGCATTTAATTCTATCTTAAAATAAGAAAGCTGGACTTGATTTCCACATCTGAAATTATAGACTGTATAATGGAAAATTGGAAGTGTTTTAAAATTTTTTGAAGTCTTCATGGAAATTATCCTTCAACCTTACAACAAATCCCAACAACCATTATATTCCAAGGGATCTTTGTAAAGTACTACATTTTTATTCCTACTATATATTAATAATCCATATAAATATCTACTGGCCTTTCATGTACTTAGATGGATTTTTAACCAGGGATTTTTATATCTTACACTGAACATTCAAATATTATTAATGTTTTGGGCTACACATCTTCCAAATGTTCACACATTTGTTATAGCATCCTTTATTGTTTGATGCCATTTCAAAAGCACATCAAAAACAAGTTCAGAATTCTTATTTATAAGGAAATCTGAATTTTGCCATTACCAACACTCAATCAAATGTTTTCCTTAAATAGAAAGCTCATTTTGTTCATATCAGAGAAAATATTTTACCAAATATTGCCATCACAATACGCATAGCTTGTTACCTACCCTTCAAGTGAAACATAGCATAACCTTTACTCATGTGTCAGCACTTATGTAGGATGAAACAGAAATTTTTCATACCCAGATCCTTCTTTATCATGAAAATAATTTTAGATATTTTAATATAGTGATATTCAATAAAATATAATTTTATTGCCTCTTTAAGGCTATTCTTGAGTGAGATTGTGCCTTTCTACTTTCCCAGTACATTCTTGCCTTTGGTAAGAAATTTTATCTACATGGATTTTGTGTCATCTACAGAAGGCAAACCAGTAAAAAGGATGAAAATAGTGATTTGGTTTCATTGACCATCACAATACCTAAAAAGCTCAAAACCTTAGGCATGTAAATGGCCTAATAATATTATTTTTATAAATTGATTTAAACACATTGATTTTCTACGATGGCTGGTGCATTGTTTCAATCCTGTTTTTGTTATTCTGGACATACACACACATAAATATGATTTAAGATATGCCAACCATGGCCAGCTCTAGTTGACATTATGCTTGTCCACTCCAGAGTAATAACATTTTATGCAATATATACTTAACTTTACATAGGCACAATCTATCCAAAAACTAAATCACATCCTTTTCTAATTAATGAGAAAATTAAAAGCAAAAGGTAAAATAGAATCATAGCTGTTGCCTCGGAAGCAATGCCAGGTATCACTTAGAGAGCATCATCTGAAACCTGGCAAAGTGAACAGGTGTAACTAATGCGAGTCGGTTTAGAACTGTATATAGGTGGTTCTCAATGACAGTGTGTAAACTACTTCATTTGCTGCAAATAGCAAAACAAAAGTTGGCTTTACAGAATTCCAGAATCATCTGCGTCTAAATGCACTTCCTGAGCCTTTCAGGTGTGCTCATTACAGTAAGTGGTAAGGACAGCGGAGAGACCCAAGTGACTTAGGGTCAAGCCCTACTTTGAGCTACCTTTAACAATGAGAGGCTCCCAGTCAGAGGGTTCGCTTTTTGTCCTAGTGACAGTGTCCTTTGCTTTATAGAAGCTTCTCAGTCTCAGGAGGTCCCATTTATTCAATGATGCCCTTAGTGTCTGTGCTGCTGGGGTTATAGGTAGGAAGTGGTCTCCTGTGCCCATGTATTGTAGAGTACTTCCCACTTTCTCTTCTATCAGGTTCAGTGTGTTCAGACTGATATTGAGGTCTTTAATCCATTTGGACTTGAGTTTTGTGCATGGTGATAGATATGGATCTATTTTCGTTCTTCTACAGATTGACATCCAGTTTTGCCAACACAATTTGTTGAAGATGCTCTTTTTTTTCCATTGTATACTTTTAGCTCCTTTATCGAAAAACAGGTGTTCATAGGTTTGTGGGCTAAAGTCAGGGTCTTCTATTCGATTCCATTGGTCGACTTCTCTGTTTTTATGCCAATACCAAGCTGTTTTCAATACTGTAGCTCTGTAATAGAGTTTGAAGTCAGGGATGGTAATGCCTCCAGACGATCCTTTATTGTATAAGATTGTTTTGGCTCTCCGGGGTTCAATGGGTTTTTGATCCTACTGCATGTACTGGCTTTGTGGGAACCTAGGCAATTTGGATGCTCACCTTACTAGACCTGGATGGAGGTGGGTGGTCCTTGGACTTCCCACAGGGCAGGGAACCCTGATTGCTCTTAGGGCTGACGAGGGAGGGGGACTAGATTGGGGGAAGGGAGGGAAATGGGAGGCGGTGGAGGGGAAGAGGCAGAAATCTTTAAGAAATAAATTAATTAATTAAAAAAAAAAGAATGAGAGGCTCCATGAAATGGGGGCGTTACAGTACCTCCTAATACTATTAACAGGGATTTTTATTGTTAATGATGATGAAAAAACCTCACAAGATGAAGTGACTATATGCAAAGTTCTTAATACAATCGCAGTAATAGAATTAACAGTTTAATTTTTTTTCCTGAAAAATGGAAGTAGGTAATGAGATTTCTGCTTACTTCTGATCCACCCTCTTGTGTGTTCTTAGCCTTTAATATCTTTGAGTATTTCATAACTTTCAAAAAGTAGTGGAGATATGACATACACTTTATTAAGTAAAAACATTATATGCTGGATAAAAGTAAATTCTATAAACAAGTATAAATGCATTTCAGCATTCCTGATTGGCTAGGTATATGCCTATTCCTTCAGTCATTTGGACACATAAAAATGACTTCCTGGTCACCATATGTAATTAATTATAAAATGTATAAAAAGATTAATTTTATATTTGTGCCTCATAAATTAAATGTTTTAATAATTTATTTTTGATGCAGCATTATTGCAAAGAAATATTTAATTAAAGAAAATTGCTATGAGTACATTTTATGTAATTTTGGAATGTAGCAGTAAAAGGTGCTATGGCTTATTGAGAACCATCCTGGAATTTCCCAAAATTCATCACAGTGACTTGAGTTATTAAGTCAGAAATGATTGGCTTAGTTTTTCAATATTGGGTAAACACTATAAAGTATGCACATTAGTTTTAAATCATCTCTGCTAATATGTTTAGACTTGGTTGTTCAAAATATTTACTGAAAAAGCATCCCCACATACAGAGGAAGCTGCATGTACATATATTACGTTGTCTACAGGGATCTGCAGGGTACATCTCTGTCCTGCCACAGTAATTTTAGATGATTTTTTGAGGGTTCTACCCAAAGTTATCATTCTGAAACTGCAAGAAGCAAGTTTTCAGTTATTCACCTGCCTCCTACTCTTTCCATAGCTGCCCTAAAATTTCAGAAAGCTACCTTGTTGAGCATGTTTTTATTTTTCCATTATGTGACAGTATCTTATTTTAACATTTTAAATGCCATTTTATTTCATATACATTTTAAAACAAAATCATGAAGAATCCTTGCATATTAAAAGCATGTGTTTGCAATTTGCTTTATTATGGTCCTACATTTAACACTATCAATACGATTAAAAAATAAAAACCCAGAAAGTCAGAAGGCAGGTACTTTGTGAGTCAGTATAATTTAGGCAATGGGAAGATGTGTTACTTTGGCATTCATCTTAATGTAGTTCTCTGTTTAAGAAAGTTATGCATTGATTGTAGATGAAAAGACTACCTGGGATGAGAAAGGGAAACTTGGTCACTAATTTAAGATACCAACTTTGAACTTGAAGAGAATCTAGCGTTCAAGTAAACACTTAACACAGTTTAGGTGCTTGTTGGCAAAATTCCACAAATATTAAAAACTATGTAACACAATTTCTGATGAGTGTGTTGAAATACTGTGTGTTTTCAAGAAGGCATAAAATAGAAATAGAGTTTTAAACCAAAATACCTGACAACCACTACATTGGTGAAAATTTATCAAACACACAGAATTACTCATTTTGTAGAAAGAACTTAATATGTGAACTTTGACATCATTTCAGTCCAAGAAGAAAGTCAATCATTCCCAGGCAGCTATAGGAAGAGTGAAATGGTATCCATCAACATGGCAGAATCAGGCTGCATAGCAACGGCTGGGAGCTTTGCCAAACGCATGTCTTAATGATCACAAAGCAGGAAGCTGTAGTATAGCTTGGCTCCTGCACCACAAAATTCTGGAATACAATTCTGATAGATACAAAGCTAAAACTTTCGAGAAAACCAATGTTTGGTTAACATAAGACTCAGTATTTCCCAGTAATTATATGTGCATTTCTCAATGTAGATTAGCCCATTATTTTCTAATACCAACACTTATTATGGTTGGGCATAAACAGTGTCAAATGGTATCTGCTCTAGAAGGACTTGAACTAGTCAAAAGACTATAGCTCAGTCAGTTCCAGTAACACAATAATACTGACAGAAAGAACTTAGTGAACAGGGGGCAAAATAAACACTTGTGTATGATCAGACACTCTCTAAAACTTTGAATTGGAAACAAGATTCAACAGAGAAACATATCACCTCCACAAGCTCACTGGGTGGTCTGAGGTCTCACTCTAGGGTTTCTTCATTCATTTCATTTCTTCCTTGACAGTGCTTTGTCACTGGATTTATTCAAGTTTAGTGAGCTAAAGAGTCTTTTGTGAGTAAGTATTACAACATATCTTTCTCAGATGATATTTTTCACTGCATAATTAGAATTAGGTTACACTGGGAAGAAGAACAGCATTTCAAAGTGTGAAATGAGATCATTTTCAAGACTAGAAGCTGGACAGTTTGTTTTATTCTCCTAGAGGGTTATGACCCTATTTAAAGCTAGAACATGTACCTAAGTATTAGGTGTTATTGAAGTTATTACCTCAAAAGGAAAAAAAAAACATGGATTGTGATAAGGGTGAAGACTAATAATTTTGTTAAATTGTTCTTAAATAAAATTTAACTGCAGTGTAATTTTATAAATTCAAATAGTAATATTAACTGTTGTATTTAATTCTTACATGAAACTTGCGTGTTAGCACCTACCCTCCTTATATTTCCACTAAAAATAGACAGTTTTTAATATTTAAAAGTTTTGAAGGTAGACTATCATAAAGTTTATCTTACTTCTATAAATTCAGTTTTATTTCCTTTAATTCAACCACTATAGATGGCTACAATAACTGGACACATATGTGACAATGATCATAGGTATCATTTTTTTAGTGTGATCTTTTGGAGTCATATCATGGAAGCCAATTTTGACCTTTAAAGATCCTTTATTCACAATTTTGAGAGTGGCAAGATACTGTCATCCAAGTCAAAAGTCCATAACAGAGGAGACTATAGACTCTAGCACAGTACTTGCTGTGGTTGCTTTGCTAAATGGCCACATTGTCAAATTGCCATCCAAATATTTATCTTTATATCAATGGGCGTAGACTGCTCTCTACCTTGGTCAGAGAATCTTCTTTTTGCAGTAGATGGCAGGCAATGTAGAGATTAATAACTGATCAAAGTGTTTAGAGTAAAAGACTGAGGTGCTCAGCAATAAATGGCCATCTTTGTCAAAGGCCCCCCTGCAAGGCTCAAGGAACATTCCAGTAGAGGAGGTGGAAAGAATTTAAGAGTGAAAGTATTAGGAGGAGTGCTGTGAAATGCTGTCTCCGGGACACAGGACATGTCTACTATCCAGTATACTGGATGACTTAGCAAAGCTACAGGAGTAGACTAATAAACAACAGACAAATTCGTTCTTGCTGGGCATGGGTGACAAGTTATGAGAGGCTGTTTGGTGGCTTCAAACTCCAGGATTTTCCTACATCTCAGGGTTAGTGCTGATTCCCACAGCATAGCAAAGAGTCAAGTCAATTTATTTACTGTTGGGGACTGTGGAACCCCAGACCCTGAATTTCCTTTGAGCCCCTGCCTGCCGGAGTAAACAATTTGTTTTCCTATGTGTGCAGCTGATCTGAGCAAACAACTTGTTTTGTAGCTGTCCTAAGCAGGAGACACTCAGGAGTCTAGGGAGTGGTTTCTGAGGGGCATGCAGATGAGAGTTAGGATGTAGCTATTAGTCAAGGAGACCCTATATAAGCTGCCCTGGACGGCAGGGCGGTGGTGGCACATGCCTTTAATCCCAGCACTTGGGAGGCAGAGGCAGGCAGATCTTTGTGAGTTCGAGACCAGCCTGTTCTACAAGAGTTCCAGGACAGGCTCTAAAGCCACAGAGAAACCCTGTCTCAAAAAACCAAAAATAATAATAATAATAATAATAATAATAATAATAATAATAATAATAATAAAATAAAAATAAGCTGCCCTGGAACATAATAAAGGGGCACTTGGCATTCTCTCTTTGCTCCTTAATCTCCAGGCCCTTGCCCAGCTGGTAAACCTTACCATAGTAGAGCAGGCATTGCACTACAATTTGCATGTCAAAGGAAATTAAAACTTTCATTGATGTCTAGATAATCTAGATTATTTAGTATGCTTTCTAGCAATTATGGATACTATCATGTCTTTCCTTTTAATTGAGTATTGTCTGGTTAGCTTTTTATCATTGTAATAAACGCCATTTCTAAAAAAAGCTGGGGAAAATGGGTTCATTTTCATATCAAAGTGGATCATTAAGGAAAGCTGAGGCAGGAATCTGGAGGCAGGAGCTGAAGCAGAGAAACTTTGGAAAGTTCTGAAAGTCCCTACTTACTGGCGTGTTCATCATGCTTGCTTTATTTGCTTTCTTAAACACATAAGATCACCTGCACAGATTTATACTTGAAATAATTGAAGTTTGTTATCTTCACTGTATTAATGGTACAATAAATGAACAAAACAAAACACTGTATGGGGCTTAGTGTGTGAGAGTATGTGCATCACAGGCCAGTATATCAGTGGGCTACATTGGTGATATTAATATCCTGGTTATGATATTGCTCTCTACGATATTGTATCTAGAGGAAATTGAGTGTTATTAGTATCTCTCTGCAATTTTTTCTTGTAACTATATAAGAACCACCAGTCATCTCAAGATAGAAAGACATTAGTAAAGTTACTGCCTTGTATACTTCTCTCTGAGTAGTTCAAGTTTACCCAAATTATCTAAATAGACACTCATTCTTTTTCCTGTTCTGTCTTCACACTTGTCATTTGGAAGGTGATGAGGACTGAGATTCAGACTTGACCTTAAGATATAAGGAGTTACTTAGCCTTGGTCAAATCACGCAACTCACCATTTCTGACATTGTCTGTCTGTCTGTCTGTTTATTTATCTGACATTCTCTGTGTGTTTATTCCTGTGGTTGAAATGAGAATGACCCCCATAGGCTCATATGTTTGAATGGTTTGTCCCTAATTAATGTGCTGTTTAAGAAAGATTAAGAGGTGTGACCTTGATGGAAGAGATGTGTCCCTCATGGTAGGCTTTGAGGTTTCAAAAGTCCATACCAGACATGTCCAGAGTCTTTCTTTCTCTGCCTGTGGATCAGGATAGAAAGCTCTCCACTAATGCTCCAGCTCTGTGCCTGCCTACTCTCTACCATAATAATAACCCACTGAAACTGTAAGCCACTCTTCCGTTAAATGCTTTCTCTTATGGGTTCTCTTGGTCATGGTGTCTGTTCTGTTGTCTGAAGAGACAGGGAAAATGTGGGGTCTGGATCAGTGTACTTATAGTCTTGTGTCCTCTTAGCAGTGAATCTTTTCACTGGCAGGCATTTGTTTTCTCCAATGTAAACAACAAGGAGAGTGGGTTTATTTTAACTCACAACTCAGTGAACACTCTGTCATGGGGGAAGTCAAGGCAGCAGGAGACTGAAGTGTCTGGTTGTATTGTGTCTGTGTCAGAAGAGAGCGATATGTGCATGCATGCCGCTCAACTCTTTTCTCCTTTTCATCCTATTCAGGGCCCAGTCCATGAGATGGTGTTGCTAAAATTCAGGGCGAGTCTGCCAAACTCAGCTAACCCAGTAAGAAGATCCCTCCCAGGCACGCTCAGAGACCCATCTCTTATGTGATTCTAGATTTACTCAAGTTGAAAATGAACACTATCACAACCCATATGTTTTTCAATCAAATGTTAAATATGGTTGTCAGTAAAATAATTATTTTCTTTGAATTGACCTTGAGATAGTGTGAAAAGGATATCAGGCAGGACTAGCAGGATGGTTCAATAAATGCTTGCCATCAAGCCTGATGACCTGAGTTTGATCCTGAAACCTATACGGTAGAAAGGGAGAAATAACTGCTATAAATTGTACTCTGAGCTACATACACACAAGCTATGCTATAAATGTATGTGTACATTGGACATGTGCTCATTCATACACACACAAACATACACACACAGTAAATGAATAAATAAGTAAGTGTAATAAATATCTTTTAAAAAGAAAGCATACGTCGGGCGGTGATGGAGCATGCCTTCAATCCCAGCACTTGGGAGGCAGAGGCAGGCGGATCTCTGTGAGTTCCAGACCAGCCTGGTCTACAGAGCTAGTTCCAGGACAGGCTCCAAAACCACAGAGAAACCCTGTCTTGAAAAAAACCAAAAAAAAAAAAAAAAAAAAAAAAAAAAAGAAAGCAAGTTGCTTTACAGATTGACTCTACAGGGTTTCTCTGAACTCCAAAAAGGCCCTTTGTTTGAATCTATTTGTAATTTTCTTGAAAATCCTGTACTCATACACAATCGCCACCATCATCATGGTTTCTATGAAACTGGCTCTTGTAATTTTTCATTTTCTTGTAAGGAATGAACATATGGATAGGAACCACTTCTTACAAGAGCAGTTACTCTTGTCTTTGTCACTTGAGACAGAAACAAAGAATTTCCCTTCATGTCCTCTCTCTCTGTGTTGGGGATGTTTGCTTTCTTCACAGCTGTGGCAGGGGGTCTATGCATTAAGGCATCCATTGTTTACAGGAGCCCTCAGAACAGCATTGGCATCACCCATGCTATCCTAGAACACTCTCTCCCATTCCTGAGAGTGAAATGAGTGAGTGGAGAGACAAGATTTTCTAAAATCCAATCTCAAGGATGCTGTGGTGTTGAAGCAATTGTTTACCAGATCAGGTTTACATCGTTCTGTGTTTCTTTAGAAAACATGTATGCAGCCAGTTTCTTTAGGTTGTAACTGGTAAAGCGATTGCCAGTGATAGAAGAAAGAAGTTGGTAGTTGTTGCCCTGTCATTTAGGATGCGATCCACAAAAGAGGAAAGAAGGCTATGTAAAATAGCTATAATAGTCTTGTCCTTCCATCTACTGGGAGTTCCCCAGAAAGAAGAATCTAGAAGTAATATTTAGGTTAAGGACACAGTGGGAGAGTACTGCAATAAGATATACTTATCCAGTTATTTTTCAGATTTCTTAAGTCTTGCATTTATATTCTCACTTCATAAGCCCTATACTTGTCCCTCAGTGGGCTTCATGCTAGCTAGGATGTTAGAACAATGTCTATTTAGGGATGCTACCTTATGAACCAACATTAACCTGGTTGAGGAAAGAGACTAAGTTTGCATAAGTTGTAAAACTCTTCATTGGTACTGATACTCAGACGAGATGGTACACTCACAGGGTTCCATATTCAACAGGACTAAAAATCTACCAGTTGAGACTAGGATGTTGAACTGCGACATGGTGTTGGATTAAGCTGGAGCAAGCTGTCCTTCAGAATCTCTATTTTCATTGCCTTTTTTATTTAAATTCTGCAGTTTCCCAAATATCCTACTATAAGAATTACATGCTCCTAGGTAACCTCAATTTAATTTTTATTGTGATTTCTGTTTTCAAACTCCAATGATGTTTTGGTTCTTTTCTTCACATTATATGACTAGACACTGGCATAGGTGACTAAGGCATGCCACTTGTTAGCATTATAAGATTTGCTTTATGAGATTTCATAGTGCAAGGGAGCTCCATATAGGCTACTGAGGGTAGGGGGAGAAAAAACATTAATAGTTTTATCCAGTGTTGGGCTTTTCAGGCCACACTATCAACCTACCAGGAAAGATATGCCCACTATTGCAACAATAGGGCAACTAAACTGCTTTCTGTTTTGATTTGAGGCTTTTCCACAAGAAGAAATTTTTCGAGTCTTATCTCCATCAGTTGTTGACAGATGTTTCTGTCCTGCCCAGTCTGCATCTTTTCAGTCTCAAAACACACAGAGGCTTACATTAATTATAAATGGGTTGGCCTATTAGCTCAGGCTTCTTATTAACTCTTATATCTTACATTAATCCATAATTCTTGTCTATATTAGCCACATGGCTTGGTGCCTTTTATCAGTGAGGCATTCTCATCTTGCTTCCTCTGTGTCTGGGTGACAACTATAGACTGACCCTTTCCTCTTCCCAGAATTCTCTTGCTCTGGAAACCCCGCCTATACTTTGTGTCTGGCTATGAGCATTTATTAAAACAATATAAATGACAAATCTTTACAGTGTTCTAGACCATTGTCCCACAGCAATAGATCTTACTGACTTTTCATGGTCTACCTCAGCATATTGGGATAGCCACTGTAGAATTCCATCTCCAATACTAATTATTTACATGAAGGTGTTAAGTCAACAAATAATAAATAGAGCTTCTCTTTAAGTAGAACAGGTGATACATTTCCACATTGGTATTTTTTTAAATTCTTCTACTGTTGGAAATATAGTGGGAAGGGTTGGTAATAAAATCCATTTTTTAACACTTTTGAAGTTATATAAATATGTCTGGCAAGAGAGATACACAATCCCATGTTCCACATACCAGAGGGAAGTCCACTTGCTTTTGTCTGTTAAAAAAAATCCGGTATCTTAGAAATATATAAATGTGTAGTCTAACAGTCACTCCCAACAAATTCTTCCTTGCTTTATCCATTTGTACTTAAAAGGCCAAAGTGTGACTATTTCTTCTTTTCTCTTGGTGTTAATCTGACATATGATTTTGAAAATAACTTATTGCTCATTTTTCTTTTCATTGTGCTCAGTGGTGAGCTAACATACAGTATAGCAACCTCTCCATGTGAACTTCATGGCCACATGCTTGGGCCATATGCAACTCCAGAGTTCTTCCTTTATTCAGAACATGTCTTCTGCTAGAATTTGGGTAAATCAAGCAGAAACTCCTCTCTGCTGTACCTTTCCCAGAGCAGATGGAGATGCCTCTATACCTCCAGTTTCTTTTTCAATTCCCTTTCTAAGGGTCCCAGCTCCTCTGCAGATCTCAGCAGAGCTTTATAAAGTTCAACCTGCTTCCTCAATTAGATCCCACATCTTGTCTACATTATAATGTAAAGTTCTTCTTAGTTAACAGTGTCATTTTTCTTTTTCTATTTTTACTCAAAAAAGTAACATTTTTTTTCTTTTCTGGTTTAGTTAATTTCACTCCTTGTACTCGTTGTCTGTCTCTGTCTGTCTGTCTGCATCTCTCTCTCTCTCTCTCTCTCTCTCTCTCTCTCTCTCTCTCTCTCCCTCTCTCTCTCTCTTTCCCTATGTGTGTATGTATAAGTGTCTATATATATATACAGACATATATATATCAGCATGTATGTATGTATGAGTGTCTATAGATAGATAGATATAGATATAGATACAGATATAGATCACTCTGTGTGAGTATGTATGTGTGCACATGAATGTTATATATGTGTATGCACAGGTCAGTGTGGAGACCAGAGATCAACCTCAAGCATCGTTCCTCAAGTGTAATTTACCAGTGAGGCAGGATCTCTCACTGGCTGCTAAGCTGGCTAGTGAGCATGTGAAACCATGCCTGGATGGTTACATGGGTTCTAGAGATCAAATCCAGGTCCTCCTGATTGCATGGCAAGCACTTAACTGACTGACCCATCTCTCCAGTCCCCTCTTGTATTCTGATATTCCTTTACAAAGCACCATCATCATTTCTCTATCAACATACTGGAGAATCCATTCTTGCTGCCTCGATGCACAAGAAACAGGTCCCCCTTCTCTCTATCTCCCTGTCTTTATACTGTCTCCATTACCAATGTCTTTCTCCCTCAATGAGAACTTCGGACAGTAAAGCAGCTAGTCTTTAGTGTCCCACTTCACATGACACCGTGTTTACTAATGCCTAAAGTTGATACAATTATGGTATTCTTTCTGTTATATTTATAGGTCAAACAAATCACAAGAAGAGCTCAAAATCAAGTATATGGAAAAGAGATGGTGTTTTCGATGACAGAAAATTTTTAGCTCCCTCATCTATAAACTGCTATGCACCCACAGTGGTCTTTTATCTTAAATGCCTAGCCATTTTACTTAGCAAGAAAATTGCATGATGTATTTCAAATTTGGGAAAATGCATAAAGAAAAGTAGATGTTAGTTATAAATTCAGCTAGAGATTTTTTTACTAAGTAGGCAAGCTCAGTGAGCATAAACCTATGAGAATCCAAGAAGTGCTGAGTCCCAAAGAACATGACCTGGAATTCTGCAACTAAAAAATGCACATCACACTCAATGTTCTGCATGAGATACATCAATAATTTCAGAGCTGTAGACTTGACTCTTTAATCGTCTAGCTCACTCAGTTTATTCCAAAAACTATAAACTCTACTTTTTACCCTAGTTAGTCACTTTAGAAGGCAATAGTTGACTTGACTCACAATTACCAATGCAACCAGAAAAATTTACAAAATTGTAACTTAATTAACACAGCCTAATAAAAACATAATACCTAATGAATTTACTAAGCTTGTTTTGTTCTATAAAACATAATGTTTAAATAGCAAGTCTGTGATACATACTATAGTCTTGGCACTCAGGAGGTTGAAGCAGAAGGATTCCAAGTTCAAGAGAAGGATGAGTGACATAGCAAATTGGAGCAACCTTGTCTCTGATTTAAAAAAGACAAAAAAAAACCAGGGAAACAGATCACAAGCAAATATGCACTTGTATTACCTATAGAATTTTCATAAATACCAAATTAGTTGCATACATTGTAAGTACTCTTATTATCTTATTCCTTTTTAATTATTCCTCTCTCATACAATACATCCTCACTGCAACCTCCCCTCCCTTCACTCCTTCCAGTTTTCCTCCTACCCTTCTCTCTTCCCCAGACTCACTGCTCCTCCATTTCCCTTCAGAAAAGAGCAGGCCTTCCAAGATATCAACCAAACACAGCATAACAAGATACAATGAGATTAATCACAAACCCTTATATCAATACTGGATGAAGCAGCCATTAAAAGGGAAAGAGTCCCAAGAGCAGGCAAGAGAGTCAGAGATAGCCGACTCCCACTGTTAGGACTCCCATAGAAACTCCAAGCTAAACAACCACACCATATAGACAGAGGACCTAGCACAGACCTAGGCTCCGTGATTGCCACTTCAGTTTCCATTAACCCCTATGAGCCTGGCTTAGTTGATTCTGTAGGACAATGTTTTCTTGACATCCTTAACCCTCTGGCTCCTACAATCCTTCCTCCCCCTCTTTTGAGGGGTTTCCTGAGCTCCACCTAATGTTTGGCTGTGAATCTTTGTGTCTTTTCCCATTGGCTGCTGGAAGAAGTATTTCTGATGATGATTGGGCTTGGCACTGATCTGTGAGTATAGCAGACTATCATTAAGTATCACTTCATTGACTTTTTGTTTTGTCAGCTGTGTTTGTATCTAACCTAGGCCTCTGGGTCAAACAGCTTCTGGTTCCTGGCCATTCAGGCAGTATTGGTAATGGACTACCTCGCTTGGTTAGACCAGTCATTGGTTGGCTATTCCAACAAGTTCTAAGCCACTATTGTCCCAGCACATCCTCCTGGCAGGACAGGTTGTGGGTTGAAAACTTTGTGGCTGGGTTAGTGTCCTAGATCCACAACTAGATGACTTACCTGGTTACAGAAGATAACCGGTTCAGGCTCCATATCCTCCATTGCTAGGAGTCCTCACTTGGAGCACCCTCATAGGTTTCAGGAAGTCTCTACTACACTAGGTTTCCACATTACCCCCAGTTACAGTTGTGTTTCCCTGTACTCTCTCCCTCCCCTACCTGATCCCTCCATTTTCCATCCCCACTTGCCCCCAGACAACTGGCATGATCTATTCTTTTTCTCCTTCGCAGAAAATTCCATGTGCCCCCTCTAGAGCCCTCCTTGTTGCTTAGCCATTCTGTGCCTCTAGATTATAATGTGTTTATCCTTCAACACTAATAATCACTTTCAAGAAAGTCTTAAAAACTTATTGTGTTTATCTCCATAAAGAAAATGCAAATAAAAACCACTTTGAGATTCCATCCTGTAACTGACGGAATGGTTAAGATAAATAACACAAGTGACAGTTTCTGGTGACAAGAATATGGAGCAAGGAAGCATTCCTCCATTGCTGATGAGTACAAACTTTTTCAGCCACTATGGAAATCAATACAGCAGTTCCTCAGAAATTTGGGAATCAATCTACCTCAAGACCCAGCTATAGCACCCAAAAGAAAATCCATCCCATAAAAAAGACATTTTCTCAACTATGTTCATGGCAGTTTTATTCATAATAGTCATTATTTTATTTTTCATTTATTTTTATATGAACTTTTTTATTCAGTCATTTGTTCATTTTGTACATTTTGCATTTTTAATTGCTGACATTGTATTATAAGTAAAACTCGTGTTTTCATTTATTATATTTTTATGGAAGGAAGAAAAGTCATATTAACTTTAGCACACTTTTAACTATAAAGTATGAATTCTATTTATTAGTGCCTTTTTAAACAAAAACACATCTTGGGGGAAATTTACAGTGAACAATAAATAGATTTAGTCTCCATAGTAGGTACATTTTCTGAAATAAAAATTGAATGCATCAGACATTACATCATTAGAAGGCTTGTTACAAATGCTGGTCTTATTTCCCTATCATTGAAAATAAGGAAAAGAAATGTGGTTTGAGAGAATGGTTCAAGAATATTCTACAAGTTAGAACTAGCTAATCAGCTACTCTTCCCTTAATTCTGGATTTAATAATACAATTTCTTTCCTGTCATAGTATCAAGATAATTAAATAAATGTTTCAACTTGAAATTTGAAAACAGTCTTACGAGGTTTAGCATGATCTCATTGTCCTTCAACAAAATCCAATTCCTCTCGGGAAATTCCATTTCAGAGTTTTCTTGAAACTGGTTTAGAAAGAGAAGAAAGGGTAGCTGGGACAAGTCCTTGCCAAGTGTCTTCTGTTTTATTTCTTTTGTTCTTGAGATTATTTCATCCAAGTAGACTTGCTCTTCCTCTAAGTGCAGAGTGTTCAGCAGTTGAAGGGTGTTTACACATTGAGCAATGAGCAGCTTCTAGGACCTTATTAAACTTTCTAGTGCAAGGAATTACTTGCAATGTGAGTTCTTTACTGAACTTGATGTATTTGCTGTAAACTTAGGGAAAGATAGAGAAACATAGGTGTTAAGTAAAAGGAACTGATTAATGACTGCTGTAAAAAGAGCAAGTGGTCAAATGGGGGGGAAAAGGTGAGCAATGTCTATGGGATTCAAGAATAAAAGTGTTTGAGAAGAGTTTTGTGTTGACTCTCCAGCCCCCATCACCTTGTTCCCATTCCCCATCCTCCAGAAACCACTGTCACTCTCTAGCTGACAAGCACTGTGTCTTCAGTGTTCAAGTGTAAACTCTTCTATCTTTTCCAAGGAAAATAAGATATTAAAGTCACAGAAAAAGTCACAAAAGAAAAGTGGTTAAAAACTACATGAACTGTTACTTAAGTTTCCCTTAATGACAGCATATGATGAATGGTGTTCTGTAGTCACAGGACAGAGCACCCATTGGCACCCAACACAATGTTGGATGACTCTAAGAAGAAGCCAGCATTGCCCAAGATGGCAAAGAATTTCCACCAAACTTTCACCAGAGACACTAATGGAGGTCCTTAGCCCAACTTCTTCATAACATACAGGAAGATAAAAATGTTGACTCGGGAAGCAAGCAGAATTTACTCATTGAAGTATGGACAATGTATAGAATATATTGACCAATAATAACTGGTCAATATATGGTTGTGCTAGAGTACCAAATGAAGGGGCAACTGGTGCTTTTCTAGCTACCTCAAATTCATGTCTTTATCAACCACTGACAGTCTCTTTGGGGAGTTACAACCCTTGCACTGTGTACTATTATTTCATACATTGTAAATAAGGGTATTTTCCCACTAAGATAACTAAGAAAGCACCCCCAGGGACTTGGGCAGATCAAATCTCTTCCTAGTTAATAAATGTAGAAACACTAAAGTAATAGATGGCAATTAACAACCCTGACCATCCATTCTAAAATATGAACACAATGATTAATACAAAAACAAAATAGCAAGATTTAAGTTCCCCCGTGAAGCTAAAACAATTGTATCATGAGATTCCTATGTTGAGATGCTCTAAGTTTATTAAAGCTACTTTCTGGCATTTCCATTTGCTTCTTACGTTTCATCTGTAGACCTACCAAGAAAGCTACTTGTGTAGAGTAAAATAATTCTTGCCATTTTTAATAAAAATATACAAGTAGAATATTATACAATTTAAAGTAAAACAATATTTGTGTTTGGCACATGAAAATGAGTTTGGGGACAGTGGTAAAGCATTCACCTGGCATGCACAATGATGCTCAAGATTTGATCTCCAATTCTAAAAAAAAGAGATAAGGAGGGAGGGTAGAGGAAGGGGTGAAAGACAAAAGAAGAAAAGATGAGGACAGGAGAGGAGGAGAAAGGAAAGGAAAGGAGAGGAGAGGAGAGGGAAGGGGAGGGAAGCAGTAGGGAGAAATTGGGGAGGAGAAAGTGGGAGGGATAATCAGTTTGACATAGTGATGCCCTCCTTTATGCAATATGGAACACTGATGGAGTTCAAATAGACCCTCTAGCAAGCCAACAATTTCTGGGTTATGTGTTTTACATTAGGACCTGTGCCATAATTGCATCTCATTTGCTGTAATCTGGCTTGCCTAGCCTGACATAACACATATTTTTTTTCAAAGTCAAAAACTATCAGCAGGACAAATTATTGTGAACCTTCACATGATGGAACTGCCTATGGGTTCAAGCAGGTGCATCCTTTCTAGAAATGTATCCCCTTCCCAGTCAAGACACTGCTCGCTCCAGAAGGAAAGGAGGCCAATATAATTGAAATGCTGTTGTGTGCTCTATTTGTCTCTTAGGAGTACAATGCTACATCTGGTCATGATCTACAACAACTGTGCATCTGACAAACCTTCAGAAAAGGCAGCAGCTAAGTTATCTTTGATGAGAGATGACTCAGCCCCTCTGCATCAGTAGACTCTCAGTCTGAAAGCTGATTTTTCAGATCAAGCAGGCCATCGTGACTTTTATGTATTTATTTTTGTCCTCATCATCCTTATTATTCATCCTTGGTGTATATTCTTATGTACCTTTAGCAAAGCTGTTTTATTTAGTATCTCTAGAGTTGTCTGCAAGAAAGATCAGCTGGGCTGCACTTTGATTTTGATTCTTATTTGATAAAGGTATATATCCAACCTCTGAGAATTAACTGCCATTTGCCTGCCTCTATCATTTGACACCAGGTTGTACATTTTATCAGGAACCCAGATTGTTACAGCATCTCATCCTATGCCCTGCTATTACAGGAGGCAATGACCATTGAGACGCTCAGATGGCGGTGATGCTTCTCCAACGTGTTCTTAAGTTCTCAAATGAAGCATTCCCTCTACTTCCCAAACAGTGGAGTCAAAATTTCTGTCCCTACTCTCTCTATTTTTATGCCACTTTCAAGATATTGAATTTCTTCTTCCATTGTTGGCATAGTGGTTCTAGCATTTGTCCATTATTTAATGCAAACCCTTATTTCCTCCAAACTTCCAAAAGTAAACACAATCTTTTGGATGTATGGCCAGGGGTGGGATAGCTGGGTCATGTGACAGATCTACTAACTTTTTGAGAAACCTCCAGAGTGATTTCCATTGCGGTTAGACTAATCTGCACTCCCATCAACAGTTTGAGAATTCTCTTTTCCTCACATAGTCACTCATGTTTGCTGTTTGTTTGTTGTTTGTTTGTTTGTTTATAATAGTCATCATGACTTGAATGAGACAGGAACTCAGGGTAGTTTCAATTCCTATTTCCTTAATGGTGAGAATATTGAATGCTGTTTTTACACAGTATTTGCTATATTTTCATTTCTGCTTTGAAAACTCTCAACTTAGTTTCATAGACCATTTTTATATTGGGTTATTTATTTTCTAGGTGTTTGCTGTTTTGATTTGATTTGTTTTTAGTTCCTTCTGTATGCTAGAAATTAGTCCTTTGTCAGCTGTATAGTCAGCAAAATATGTCTTATATTCTTTCTTTAAACTGTCTCTTCACTGAATTATCAATTTCTTGTGCTATTCAGAAGCTTTTAAATGGCATTCATTCATCAGTTGTTAGCTTTATTTCCTGAACCTGGAATCCTTGTCAGAAAATGCTTGCCTATATCTATATTCTTCTCTCTCTCTCTCTCTCTCTCTCTCTCTCTCTCTCTCTCTCTCTATCTCTATCTCTATCTCTATCTCTATCTCTATCTCTCTCGTGTGTGTACAGGAATTCCAAAAAGTTTATGCAAAGGTATACATGTGGAGGTCAAATAACAACTTGAAGAAGTTGGTGGTCTCCTGCCATCTCCTACAATCAGACTCAGGTTGTGGGTTTGGTATAAGGGCCTCCACCTCTCTTCTATTTTAAGGGATACTCCCAACTTTTTCATCAAGCAGTTTAATATCTTAGATTGAAGTATTTGGTCTACTTGGAGATGATTTTAGTACAGGATGAGTTGATCAAGGTGTAGCTTCACTCTTTCTATGTAGAGATACCCAGCTTTTCTCAGCATCATTTGTTGAAGACACTGTCTTTTCCCAAAATTCTTCTCATGTGTCATTGTTCACTCAAAAGGACCCAGAAAGCTTTCCTTTCAAACAGGCCTTGAGGAAATCAGCACCAGAGCCTGCCAACATTCTGGAATGCACTGGAATGCCTGTATTTAACTCACCAAGTTTACTGGGCATATTAATTTATTATGAAGTCATAAGACCAAATGCTGGGTCCCCAAACTGAACTTGATAATAAACTGATCAAAATCTCATAATTTTGTGACTTTACTTATTAAAATAGTGAACATTCTACTCAACTTTCATATTTGAGACATCACCTCCTAAATAAATTGGTAATATGGCTGTCTTAGGATTTCTGTTGCTATGAAGGGACATCATGACTATGGCAACTGTAATAAAGGAAAACTTTGGAATTAGCTTACAATTTCAGAGGTTTAGTTTATTATCATCGTGGCAGACAGGGTGCTGGAGAAGGAGCCAAGAATTCTACATCTTGATGAGCAGGCAACAGGGAGTGTAAGACACTGGAAGTGACTTGAGCATATTTGAGACCTCAAAGCCCACCACCACAGTGACACAGTTCCTCCAACAAGATCATACATACTCCAACAAAGTCACACTTCCTAATAGTGCCACTCCCTGTGAACTTATAAGGACCAATTACATTCAAACTACCACAAGGGCCCTTTTAGCAAGCCTTCACTGCCAAACCACATATCCTTTATTTCGTCTTCCTGTATGCTGAAAAAGTGAAAACTCAGATGCTGCCACCTTATTGAATTTTTGGCAAACTCAATAAAGAGGGAGTAATATCACCATCAAGAGGCAAAGTAGATTTCTGAACATTGCAAAATATACCAGTCTACCACTAAGAAAGAGGTGCCATTCTTTAGTTTGGGGTTAAGGAATATAGAACCTTGCTTGAGTATGGGTGATGTAGAACCGATTTGGTTATTATTCTGCTTGAATGTACTCACTAGTAACTTCTAAGTCTAAAAGCTGTAAGTACTGTGCCTAGAGAGAGAAATCTATCAGGCTCTGTAAAGTTGTCTTGGTATTTGATTCATATGTTGCAAAAGATCTGATGTGTAGAGTGTAAAGGACTAGAACCTAGAAATACACAAAGTCACAGAGAGGCTGTGCACATTATTTCTTGCCACCGTGACAAAGTACCTGGCAAGAAACAAACATTTTGCTTCACAGTTCGTGGATTTAGACTATCATCTTGAGGAAGTCATGGCACTAAGAGCTTAAGGAACCTACTCACATTTTGTCTACATTGAGGAACCAAAGGTGATAAATGCTGGAACTCAGGTCACTTTTTCTTTTTATATTCAATCTGGAATCCCAGTCACTCTAAGTGCCACCTACAGTTATAGAGAGTTTTCTTAACTCAACTCAATCTAGATAATCCCTCACAGTCATGCCCAGATGTCGGCCTCCTTGGTGATCATGAAACCTTTCAAGTTGAAAATTCATGTCAAATATCACAAAGACTTTGGTAGAAACCCATTAAGAATGTAAACCAAAGTAATGTCTCCTACTGCAGATAACTCACAGCATTTAAGATCAGTGGTTGGTATGCTATCTTATCTTCATAGAAATGAATGTTTAACCAAAGTGCATTAAGTTAGCAGGGGTCATTAGGCACTCAACGTAAAGTAGAATCATTCGGCATATCATGCTATAAATTTGGACATGAGCAACAACATTACATCATGACATAAAGAAATTATATAAACTATCAGACTCAAAGAGGTTCTGGGGTATAATTAAATTGCATAAGCAAAAGACTCAGGCTTCCATGGCAACCACTCCTACAGCAATTACTCCTCAGTTCTCCATACACCAAGGCTATATCTACAGCCCCTACTCAGTACTACCAACCTTAGATAACAAAAGTCAGTGTATGAGGAAAACTTCTCTCTCTCTCTCTCTCTCTCTCTCTCTCTCTCTCTCTCTCTCTCTCTCTCTCTCCTCCCTCCCTTCATTCCTTCCTCCCTCCCTCCCTCTGTGTGTGTGTGTGTGTTATTCTCATTTGTTATGGATTATAGAGAGTTGGAAGACAGTGTCATAGCTCTCTCTTCCATTATAAAAGGGACTATAATTTTTTTCCTGCAATATACAGTGATTACGTTTATGGATTTGTGTTCCTTGGTCACAGAGCTTCTTTAAGCATCACATCTGTGAGTGTAAGGAGATGGGTTGGTATTCAATATGGTATGGATTCCAATCAAAGAATCGCTTTTATATATAGGAGGTTGTTTCTCCTTCCCTTATGTTCACTCTATCTAATTTTTACTGTTCATTCTCCAAACCTGACAGAGATTTTCCAACACAAAATTCTTTCTAAGTTAAGGATAGATGAAATGTTAGTAATATGCTCCTAATTCAATCACATGTCAAATCATGCATATGAAACTAAATACATGTGAACAATCAGATCCAAATCTTTTGTTCCTACAAAGTCTGATCCTTAAAAATGTACATTCCCTCCAAACTGAGAAACTGAGTCATTACCTTGTAATTTACAAATATAGCCAGGTAAAAGGAGATAAAGATTCCAATACATTTAGTCTCAAGTACCTTTGAAAGGACATAATTATAAATCCTCAGCTACCAGTTATTCTCTTCTGATTCATCGAAAAGTTTTAAGTGACTAATGTGTTGATGATAGTGAGAGAGACTCCAAATAATGAATTTAGTCACCAGCTCATGAAGCCCTCATTGAGGGAAACAAGCTCTAATGATACAGTAAGCACATATGATAATTGGACTCCAACGCTCAGGAATTCAAAATGCTAGCAGAGTTGGTATGCATTGTTTCCACTACTGAAAGTCTAAATGTTCTCAGTGATATGTGGGAACAGAATTGAGTGTCTTGTTAACAGGACGATTAGGTACAGCTTGATGGAAGAGTGCATGAGTCAATCTCTGTTGCAAGTCACATCTGGGTAAGAAGCTATGTGAATTAGTGGAAGACATGAGGCCACAGATACGGAGAAACAGTAGAAGCAAACAGGAACTCTCATCAAACGGCACACTCTCCGAACATGGGAAAAAATGAGAAAGTAAGAACAAAAGGTTGGAGAGACAAGAAAAGTAGTTCCCCTGGGTAGGTTATCCAGTGCCAATAGGACAGCTCAAAGTATACATATGAATAACACTAAATGCATATACATATATGTGTGTGTATATATATGTAGGTATAGTATCTCTATCTCTGTGTCTGTCTCTCAGTATGTGTGTGAGTGTAACAATAATAAAAAAGGTCATCATGAGTTTGAGGAGTGTGGAGATATAGATGGAGTTAGTAGAAAAGAGTAGGGTTAAAATAATGCAAATATAATATTCATGCACTCAGTTCTCAAAAACAATGTAAAAATGAAAGAAAAATAAGTGCAAATAGACCCTCACCAAATTGAAAGCCTAGGAACAAGGAGAAATAGCAAACGGAAGCAGTCTCAGCTAGAAAGAAAGATCTGAGTTTTGCTGCAGATGTCCCTACTTTTCTTTCCACCCAAAGGTAGCCACCCAAGAGTGGAACCAGCCTGCAGACTGCAAGCGATAATAATAGAGCAGCTGGCAGCATAAGGAGTGCACGTATGGGGAGCAGACACGGCTCTCTGGCAAGGGAATGCATCCCTACAAAACAGAGCTTCCCTGTAATGTTATCCACAAGTTCCACATTCATGAGCTGTGCTGCAAACAAGACCCTGTAATAATGAGCACCTTTGTGAACACTTTCAAGAACTCGGAACCTCCTTGGAGGGAGTCCAAGGTAGCCCCGATGCTCATTTATAGCATTTTGGCTATCATGTTGTGCTGTAGCTCCACTCTATAAATAAGGAATTCTCAATGCAGCCACATGCAATAGCACTGTACTGAGCATGTGACATGAAAGCTGTGTTTATCTGACACGAACCACGGGGAAAATGATGATCCCTTTGATGGCCTGGATGTGCAGGCTGTAGAATACAAGGCATGTGCGTGTTTAGAATTACATGCAGACTCTGATTGATAGGCCCCTGCTCTCTGCAGAACGCTGTTATAGCCTGGATGTGAGCTTAAACTAAGACATAAAATTAGCTTGCAGATAGGGTTTATTCTTGAAAAACCACTAAATAGATAATTTACTGTCCTAGGTGAGCAAAAGCTTTTCAGTGACAGAAGCGATTGGTCCCTCTAAGCTTCCATTTGACCTGTTTTCTTCCATGCATCGCTTCCCCATGAAACAACATGGATATGAATATTCAATCCTAAAACCACACCCTGCTCCTCTACTGGTTTTCTGTGAGTGTCATTTGACCAGACCAGTTTAGGAAACTTTGAGACAAGGAGTAAAGAGTGGTATGACATGGGCAGTGACAGCATTAGCAAAAATGAAACCATATCTTGGTACCAAGTCAGGATGGCTCCACACACTCAGTTCACCACTATCATCAGTATGCTAATATTTGTCAGATGTTTTGATATGCTGAAGTCACTCACCACCATACCTTCCAGATTTGAAACTTCATATTGATGTTATCAGTAGACCAAACCTAAAACAAACCACTTGAACCATCACCCGTGTTCGTGTAATACGTGGTGAGTGCTATGACTGCATTCCTAATTTTGGAATCAGGAAGGCTCCTGATGGCTTTACCAACGGGCACCTAGAAAGCCCTGTGGAGCCTATGGCCCGGTACATGCGAGATGAGAAGGGTTGCTGCAGCATTGTCTCAACACCTCCCCTGTCCTCACTAACAAATTACTTCATGGAAAACTTCCAGGGGCTGGAGAGATGGCTCAGTGTTTAAGAGCACTGCTGCTCTTCCAGAGGTCCTGAGTTCAATTCCCAGCAACCACATGGTGGCTCACAACCATCTGTAATGAGATTTGGCGCCCTCCTCTGGTGTGTCGGCATACATGGAGGCAGAATGTTGTATACATAATCAATCAATCAATCAACCAATCAATCAATCTTTGGCCGGGCAGTGGTGGCGCACGCCTTTAATCCCAGCACTTGGGAGGCAAAGGCAGGCAGATCTCTGTGAGTTCGAGACCAGCCTGGTGTACAAGAGCTAGTTCCAGGACAGGAACCAAAAGCTACGGAGAAACCCTGTCTCGAAAAATAAAATAAAAAAATAAAAAATAAAAAAAAAAAACCTTCCATCAATGATCCATTTCAAGGAAGGTCTAATCTAATAAGCCACATAACTTTAATCTTCCTCAGCCATGAGGCTTGAGGTTTTATACCCATCTCTGGCAGATTACTTAGTATGTTGCAAGTCAAATACTGAGATTCTATGACTTAAAAGGGGGAATCTAGAAGAGAGCATACTTATTTCCCAATGTAATACTGATTTTATAGTCTCTTAAATTATGTGTAAGACAGCAATCTCCTGTGAGATTCAGGTCAAACCAGACGTTATCCAAATGGCATCAGCAGGGATCCCAGTGGTAGAGGAGAAGTTTTCAGACTGCAATAGCCTTACAAGCTATTCAGAAATCCACAGAGCCCGGGTTGCCAGTGCAGCTGCTGTTGCTATAGGGATGGACTCCTGTGAGTATTCCATCTGCTACTAGAGGGACAGCTTGGAAAACCTCTCACAGGTCTTAAGAAGAAATGAAGCAAACAAATGACTCATTTGGTTAGGAAGGCTGGTTGACTAAGCATCTACTTCAGCAGATTCCAAGCATATGCAGGACACAAATCGTCGGTCCAAGTATTAAAAAAAAAATTCATTTCATAATCAGTTGCAAAGCAATTCAAATTTCTCTTACTTTGAACAAGTGCATGTTAACCAAGTGCAATGTTTTGCAACTTTCTCATGTTAAATTTATCCCATGAACTTTTATTTAAGCATTTAGTCCACATTTTCCAGGACAATTAATATTAGCTTCCAAACAAAATTAAGGGCTCATTTAACAGGACCGTTTTGAGAAACGCAGCAAAAACAGTCTTGCGTGATATGTCCATATGGAATGTAGGGCCATTGGCCAGTCTGAAAAAAACTTAATTCAAGTTTGTCTGCAATGTAATTTTGTCATTACCATTCAGTACTACACAGATAGATTGGTAGTAAACCCAGATTTGTATGAGCATTACTTTTAAACTCATATCCCCATCCAAACATCAACTAAAATAACATCTGATATAACACATTTTGGGAAAAAAAATGAAATCCATGAAAAAAATCCTAAGTCTTATCCAAAAAGAAACCCAGGATCCTAAATGGAAAACGAATATGATAAGGATGTTTCAGGAATATTGAGTATTTAATGACACATGTTAGAGAGGCTACCCCTGTGGTTTTGTGCTCAATAAAATAAGATTCTGCGTGGTTATTTGTGGTAGAGTCTAACAGCTGCTGATTAATGTGCATTTCATTTTGTCTAAATATGAAATTACATGATTTAGTTAATGCAACAGGACAAATATTTGATAAACTAGATCCTGGGGGAGTTTCTGGAGAAAAGTGCATCCGTGCATGAAAATGACCTTTCAAAATGTATTTCTTCAACAGCCTCCATATTTGAACTTAACAGTGCAAATAATTAAGTGTTGTAGGGTTGTATTAATCAAAAGAAAGACTGTCTCTACTCATCAGCCCTGCTGCACCTAGTCCTAAATGAAATAGTCATGTGACTGCCATGCTTCCCTAGTGTGCACACAAAGGGGAGAGTTGGACAATTAGATGCTGAGAATCTAACATTTTTCTTGTCTCAAAGATTAAGAGAAGGAAGAAGAGTGGAGGCTCTATACACAATGGGTAACATATTTTGACTGTGGATCAACAGCCTTGTACTCTTTTCAGGTGACCTGGATTCCTACTTCTTGCAGGTCCCATCTTGCATCTATGACTGTGTCTTCCCAACTTTCCAAAATCAAGGGTGTCTACCACCATTCTCATTTCTTTACAACATTTTCTGTCTTCTCATTACTACTAAATTACAATGATTGGTTATCACATCCCTTAACTATCTCTCCTCAACGAGGGACTTGGAGTTCTCAGTCAAATCCTCCCTTTTAAGTATGCTAATGAACTCATTTATTCAAAGCATTATGCAAAAAAAAAAGACAAGAACACTTTTAAACTAGGCAAGGGAGGTCTTCAGTACTTCATGATGACATGTAAGAAACCACCTGTCCTTTTGAAGTTTAAGACATGGTCTTTACTTGTTTTCAATGCAATATAGAAATAAATTGTCAAATGCATTCTTTTATATACTGAGATTATCTTAAATTGTTTAATGTTTTCTGTATAGCTTTGCATGTATATTCTATACTGTAAGGTTTTTTCTCATTCTATAAAAATTTACAATCCATTGGGGCTTAATAGAATATAGACTGTTACCCACTTAATGGAGAGGAAACTGAAAGGCAGGAATAGAATCAAGAGGAGCTGGAAAGCAATGGCCACCTAGTTAGTTGGTTTCGTTGATTTACAGATATCAAAAGGAGAAGTGAATGGAGGAGATACAGGTAGATTAAGAGAAATTAATTTTGTGAAATTTTATTTTTTATTTTATTTTTTTATTTTTATTTTTTTATTGAAAAATAATTTCCGCCTCCTCCCAGTCTCCCATTTCCTTCTCCCTCCCCCCACTCCTCTCCTCCTCCCTCTCCAGTCCAAAGACCAGTCAGGGTTCCCTGCCCTGTGGGAAGTCCAAGGTCCTCCCCCTCCATCCAGGTCTAGGAAGGTGAGCATCCAAACTGGTTAGGCTCCCACAAAGCCAGTACATGCAGTAGGATCAAAACCCAGTGCCATTGTCCTTGGCTTCTCATCAGCCCTCATTGTCCGCCATGTTCAGAGAGTCCGGTTTTATCCCATGCTTTTTCAGTCCCATTCCAGCTGGCCTTAGTGAGCTCACAATAGATCAGCCCCACTGTCTCAGTGGGTGGGTGTACCCCTCAAGGTCGTGACTTCCTTGCTCATGTTCTCCCTCCTTCTGCTCCTCATTTGGACCTTGGGAGCTCAGTCCAGTGCTCCAATGTGGGTCTCTGTCTCTATCTCCATCCATCACCAGATGAAAGTTCTATGGCAGCATTATTTGTAATAGCCAGAACCTGTAAACAACCTAGATGACCTTCAATGGAAGAATGGCTGAAGAAAGTGTGGAATATATACACATTAGAGTACTACTCAGCGGAAAAAAAAAAAAAAAAAAAAAAAGACATCTTACATTTTGCATGCAAATGGATGGTAATAGAAAACACTATCCTGAGTGAGGTAACCCAGACCCAAAAAGATGAACATGGGATGAACATGGGATGTACTCACTCCTAATTCGTTTCTAGCCATAAATAAAGGACATTGAGCCTACAATTTGTGATCCTAGAGAAGCTAAATAAGAAGGTGAACCCAAAGAAAAACATGTAGTTATCCTTCCGGATATTGAAAGTAGACAAGATTGCCAGGCAAAAATTGGGATCTTGGGGGTAGGGTGGGATGGGTGGGGAGAGATGGGGAGAGAAAAGTGAGAAGGGGAGGATGGGGGGAACTTGGGGGAATGGGATGGTTGGGATAAAGAATGGATATGGGATCAGGGAAGTATATATCTTAATTAAGTGAAATTTTATTTTAAATAAATATATTTGATGTTTTCAATCACCTCAGTAAATGTTTAATTCACCAAGAAACAGTAAACAAACATTCAGGTTTTTCAAGATGTCAAGGGACATTTAGGGAAATAACTGAAGATAAAGAATTCTACAATATGAGTGTGGGATGCACATGCATGCTTGAATGTGAGTCTGCGTGTGTGTGCAGGTGCACGTGCATGCGTATGCATTCTGTAATGGCCCAAGATTAATTCTTGGTGTCTTCCTTCCATGCTCACCACTTTAGTTATGAAAACAGGAACTTGTGCTGATGCCAGAGCTCACTGATTCATCTAATCTGCATAGTCAGCTTGCCCTAGAAATCCTTGTCTCTGCCTCTAGAATGCTGGTTGGCCAGGCAAGTTGCCATGCCAACACAGGTTGTTTCGTTTGGGATTTTTATTGTTTGTTTTGTGATCTGGCTTCCAGTCCTCACACTTACTTACATGGCCAGTACTTCATCCTCGGACCCATTTCCCCATGCTTCAGGGGAGAGCCGTTAAAGGAGGAAAGAAGGTAGACCAAAAGACACGCATGAACTGGTTTATAGATTCAAGGGAACTCAGAGAAAAAAGCTAATATTTTTGGATCTCCCAGATAAATTTTCTCTAATTAGTTATCAAAATTCAAATTAAAATAATTACTTCCTAAAAATAGGCATGAAATAGGGAGGGATGGCACATATTGCACAATTGAAAACTTGAGGACGTTTTCCTCTAGCACCTAGACCAGCATGGCAACTTTGAGGTTGGAGTCCAGGAGGAAGGAAGCTGAAGATGATCTCATCTCATCCTCCTATTTCATGAAAATTTAGTTCCAAAGAAGCTAACTTGCCTGTGGTCGCACACAGAGAGAAAGGCGGGGCTCGAACAGGCCTTTGTTTATTTCTTTGTTTGTTTCAAATGGGATCAAGTAAAACCTAGAAAGCTGGATACTAACATATAAACCTTTCTGACAGTTTTGACTTTCTCATTAATATCCGATATCTGCATGACAAATAAATAATAAGAAAGAGCATTGAGTCATTCTTCAACGGCTACATCAAAACTTAGAGAATTTGGAAAAAGGATACAATAACGGATCATAATATCTAAATCAAATTATTAATTTAAAGATAATTCAAGAAATTTTGCTTGAGCAGTATCTTTTATGTATTTAGATTTAAAGAGAAGGAGAAAACCATCTAAGGTGAGCTAGCTTGGCATTTCTGGGATCATCATAAGGAAGAATATTAGAGGAAGCATTCATGGCATTGGAAAATTCACTTGAAAAAGAAAGAGAAATAAGAAATTAACACAATCAGTAAAGGGATTACAAACACAAGGACCCGAGTTCAATCTGCAGACACTCAATGTTAAAACAAAATACAAGTGCAAGGACCTGGGTTCAATCTGCAGAGCACTCTACGCTAAAACTTAAAATACAAACACAAGGACCTAGGTTCAATCAGCAGACGCTAAATGCTAAAAAGTAAAATGAAGGTGGCTTGGCTGCTTATAATCCCAGGCCTGGAAAGGAGACATGTTAATTTCTGAGACTCACTAGATGGCCAGTCTAACTCTGAATCCTCAGGTCTGAGAATGTATCTTAGAATAACCCTGGGATCCAGGGAAGTAATATGGGACCACTTGATGAAGCGGGGAGAAGGAAGCCAAGAGAAGGTTACATACATAGATGCTATGGGGGGAGAAAAGGAGAGATGGGAAGGGAAATTTAACTAGGGAGAGGGGAAGATTGTGCAGAGTGAGGATAGAGGAGGGATAAATAACACTAAGAATGCTTTAAAAAGTCATGGGAAAACTTACCATTTTCTGAGCTTACTTAAAATGCATAATATATGTGCACATACATATAATAAACCATATAAATAGAACTAAAGGAAATATCACTTCTAAATGAATAGTGTTCTGGCAAGATAATAATGCAGTTCCTTTAAAAGTTATTTATAAAAACAAGATTCGGGGATGATTCTGTATAAGGTCTTAGAGCCAAAACTACCTTAATGGAAAAACTAATTTTTAAAATGTTTTAATGTCTCTTAATATAAACGGGAGATACCAAAGATATGGTTTGTAAATGAGTAAATGCTTTGTAATGTGTGTGTGTGTGTGTGTGTGTGTGTGTGTAAAATGATGTAGAGCCCTTAATTACTTATTGTGTCCATCACATAGTCTATGAAACCTTCCACATTTTCATTCACTGATACTCCACAAAAGGGATATAATTAGCAGACCTCAGTATCTCAGATCTGTGAGGTGTTCAGCCAAGCAAACTTAGCATTCATCTTTTGATTTCTTTCTGATTTAGCTATCTCGTTTTTCATGCTTCTGCTTAGGAAGCAACAGGAGCGGGAACAGTGTTTCTCATGGGATATAGCTGAGTTACAAAGTACTGCAGGCTACACCAACTAAAGCCTTGGGGAATGCAACAGAAAGAACACAGCACTTAGGGTCACTGACAAATGAGAGCCCAGCCACTATACATCCTCACAACTGATTGGCAGCTCTGTTCTAGGCTTGCCACCTACAACACCACATTGAGTAAGTCACTTTCAATTTCATTAGCCTACATGGGTTTGAGACTCAAAGAGATCCAGCCATTCCTCTAAGGTTGCAAAGTTAGTGTGACAGAAAGACTGGAGAACACAATTGCCAGAATAAAGCTCATGTTCTTACTGGGGCACTCTGTAATCTGGAATCTGATTCTGTTACTGGTCATTGTGTGTTTGTATGCTTTTATAGTTTATATGTATAATTTTATGTGTGTTCACATATGCTTATATGTTATAAATATTTCTTTTATATTTATACAAATTTATGTAAATTTGCATTTATATAATATCCATCTATGCTGACATATAACTACTTAAATTAGCATTTGTAAATTAATAATAAGAATACATATATAATATATAATGGGCATTAGATAGAAAATGTATTCATATGCTTTTGGAACATAATACAAATAGTTTGTTGAGACACAATCTCAATAACACAGACTACAACTTGCTATGTTGACCAAACTAACCATGAATTCAAAGAGATCTACTTGCCTCTGCCTCCTAGGTGCTGAGATTAAAAGTATATAGTACCACACCCAGGTAATATTTGATTTAGAATTGCCAAAATGTATGCGAGTTTTAATTGTTCTAACTTAAAATTTTCTAGTTGCAAACATTTTTTTCAATAAATATAATGATAAAGAAACCTCTTGGGTTGAAAAATTAATTTTTAAACAACAAAATCTTTTCAAGGTCCCAAATGAAATAGGTATAAAGTTTCCCCTACAAAGTTCTGCCTCACTTCAAGGCTGAAGACAGACAAAAAGGATCATTAATCACAGTAGATGCACTTATACCTTAAGGCCAATGTTCTCCTGTTTGAAATACATCCCAATAATTTGTTTATCGCTCTCTGCCACATACCAGGAAAATACAGCCCATAAACTGAGATAATAACCAATCAGTCCTTCTAAACTCGTTATGAAGCTACTCGTGCTTTCTCTTTATGAATTAAGTCTCCTGTTTATACTTCTTATATTGAAAATAATGCATATTTTGTCACATTATTTCTATCTTTCTATGTAACTTTGTAACTTTTCTACACTTGTGTAGATGTGTGGTATCTTTAAATCTTTAACTACAAGATAAAAGCACTCTTAAAGGAGTAAGTCACAAAACAATCCCACACCAGTTTGGAATTATGATTAATAAAAGGGTTATTTACTTAAAGGGAAAAACTTACAGATCATCATCTTAGACAATAGCCAGAAGTAGAATCCTAGGCAAGAGGGGAAGCATGCAGCTACCGTTGCTTTTACAAGCCAGGGAGACCATGCCCGAGGGGGCTGGTATCTTAAAGGCTATTGGCCGAAGGAGTGGAAGGAGATCCCACAGCACCTCCCCCTTTTGTTTAAGAGAGTTCTAAACCTACTACAAAATTATATACAATAAGAACAAATATCCTGTTCTAACTAGCTTAAGTCTTGTATAATAAATAACCTGGCCAAGTCATGAGAGGAAAGTAGCTACACTTCTGATACCAGGTGGGATGATGAGAACAGAAGAATTCTGGGAAGGAGGAAGCCCATTCCTCCCCACTCTTGCCCAGACCACCGAAGAAACAGGAAGTGACCTGCCCTGTGGAAAAAGGTACTGAGCCATGTGGCTAACATAGATAAGGATAATGGATTAATATACATTATAAGAGCTAATATGAAGCCTGAGATAATGGGCCAATCTGTTTATCATTAATATAGACCTCTCTGTGTGATTTCTTTGGGGCTTAACAGCTGTGGGAACTGGGCAGGACAGAAACCCCAGTGAGCAGGCCCTCCTGTTACACACTCTTTTTACACAGTGTCTTATGTCAAATGATCATCTTAAAATGATCATTTTATTAAAAATTTCCGCCTCCTCCCTGCCTTCCATTTCCCTTCCCCTCCCCCACTCTCCTCCCCCTCCCTCTCCAGTCTGAAGAGTAAATACATGGTTATACTCTTGAATATTTCTTTTGTACCTTAACTCTACATATGTGAACTCTGTACATTTTAAGCAAATCCTTACATTGTGTTATTTAATCCTAATTTTAAATTTTCATATTTTTGATATGAATTCTGTGATCTGGCCTTCGTGTAAAATCTTCTATAGGTCTTAATGCTCTATGCCTGATTAACACAACTTAAAATCTTCTCAAGAATGAATTTGCATGCTTTTCTAGACACTCTCCTCTTTCTCTCTTAGGGAAACTGGATCTGAACTTTGTTTATAAAGATAAACACTACTGTGAAGTAATCCAGTATACTTTCTTCTGCAATCTACGTGCAGGTACAAATGTATTTCTAGCACATCTTTGTCTCCTACGACTCTTCTGTTCAACTTGGAAGCTAGACAGCAGTGCATAGGGCCTCATCTCATCAGTGTTCAATACTCAGGTAGATTTTCAAGCTTAAAAAAAGTAATTAGTCAACAGCTACCAATGTTGATTGTATGATACTTGATGCTAATGTAATGACTAAAATCCCCCAGCATCACACACAAAGGCAAAGCCCAATGAAAGAAAGGAGTTTTCAAACTACTTTTTAAGTCATGACAACATAATATCTCACATCTCAGACACTTTGTCAGCAGTCTGCATTGTTATAAATACACAGAAGAACATTTGCAGTAGTCTTATTGTATGAATTATGCTTCACTTAAGCATGCATGCCCAGAAGTTATAGCTCCATCCCGCCACAGTTCATGATGTTTATTCCTGCAGCTACAGAAACAGCAATGGGACCACAGATGACTTATTCTGCCCACCCTTTTAATCAAAGATATCTCATGCTACATTTGTGTGAAAAGGAAAGAAAGGGAGAGGAAAAGAGAAAAATAAGAAAATGTTTTTCATCTCTGATGTTAAACACACTGGGGTAGTCTACACAATATTGAGATAACTGATAAAATGAAGTAATGAAGGATTTGTTTACATTGATTGCTTGGTATTGGAAAATAGAGAAGACCACTTCCACAGGTGCCTCTTTCATGCCATATCTAATGCTTAAGTGCCTGATTTCATTTCTAAACTGGCATTTCAAGAAAAATATATGCATGTTGCATTAATATTGCCCAGCAATGCTCAAGTATAGGCCTAGTAGATACTGAGTATGCTAGAATTTTCCATTACACAGGTGAATGAATGAAATGAAGCAAACATGAATAAACCTCTGTGTTTATGGAGAATTTCAGTATAAGATTTTTGGAACATGACATTCTTCACAAAAGTCAACATGCTAACAGTGCACTATGATCATTTTAAAGCAATTCAGATCATGAATGTTATGATGAAAGACGAACAAAACATGCCAAGCATCTAAGGACAGGCTGTATAGTTTATAACTTTCCTGTTTCATTACCAGTAGAGACAGAGGAAGGGCAAAGGCATTAAAAGGTTCATCTTCAGACAAATCAAATATGAGAAGTTCGCATGGCATCTATTTAGAAAGGAAATTGTCTTCTTTGACCTTTCCAAATTCCATAAACGATAATATGCTCAAGGTACTACAAAGATGAAAGGTGTGTTTACTGAGAATTAAGAGGAGGGGAAAAGCATGATTTTACTTTCAAACTTTGCTTTGCAAAAAGATCATTTTACCCTGGTTCATAGAACATCAAATTATAGAATACTGTGGCTGTCTGTGATGAACATAGAGGTCACACAATGTAAAGGACAATATCATATAAATATGGCATATTTTAAAGAGGAAGGAATATTTAGAAGATAATCAGTCAGTTTGACCTTTTGAATCACCTATTCATTTTACAGTTTAAAAGCATCAATGTACACTGACTTTTGTTGTGTTCATTCTTTCTAAGGAGTAGACTAGGGGACATAATTCCTGTAATTTTAAATATTCATTGGCCCAATCTATAATTCTGATAATTATTCAATACAAATGTACACACACACACACATGGGAAAGGGGAAACTACCACAGGATCTTATCCTTTTTCCTTTTAAATTTTAATTCTGTAAACTAACATCACAGCAAGGTGTCTCTCTTATAACCAAAACAACTTAGAATTGTAGCATTATCTTACTCCTCCTGCCTTCCATAATCCATTCAATCAATAAATATTTATTGTGGATCTAATATGTGTCATGAATAAGGGTACAAAATCAGAACTAAAGAATTCAGACGGAGATCCTGAATCATGGCATTGTATAGTTCAGCGTGGAAAGGTGTGGACAAACATCATTGATAAATGAAAGATGTACTGTTTCACCTCAAAGATGAAAATTAAACAAGTAAGTAAGTTGAAGTGTTGAGTAGAGAGTCAACTTTAAATGGGAGAATAGAAAGTAAACAAAGATTTGGTGGAAGTAAGACATGTGGGTTGTAGTATGTTCTACTCAGAGGGAAGAGTCAATGAAAGGCATTGATGTGAAATGTGACTCCTGGGTTTGATGAACAGGACACTGGTGCATTTGGAAGACCTAAACAAGGGAAGAGTAGCTAGAAATAATGTCAGAGGCCTCCAGAACATGCATGGACTTGACTACCTGAGTGAGGCTGGCTTTAGCTTTGAGCAGAGGAGTGACATAAACATCATAAAACAATTTACATTGCCTGCTCTGACAGTGTTTTATCTAGCATTTTATAGACATGAAGCTATTCCAAACTTAGATATTTAAAACAAGAAGCACTCACTCAGATCATGACTCTGAAGGTCACACAAAGGGACTGACAATGACCTGAACTGCTTCATGGATCCACTGATCTCCTTCATTTGTTCATATGACTACGGTCAATCACTTCTGCAGATTAGTGTGCTGTCAAACTGGAATTTGGGGTCATTTGGACAGCACATGTTCCATTGTCTGTTGGAGTAGACCAACCCTTCACCTGGTTGGGTTTACTAAAAGCAAATGCGGGTTGCTGCTCATACCTCTACCTGCCTTCATAGCTTTTGACTAAGGGGGTCAGTTTAACAGGCAACATAGCACAAGCTAGAAACACCTGAAAAAGGAGTCTCAATTGAGGAATTTCCTTTAAAAAAAACTGGCCTGTGCACATGTCTGAGGCAATTGTCTTAGTGTGAGCTGGACCATTTCCTATTCTGGGACCTGAATTCTATGAGTGAAGCATGCAGGTAGCATGTGTTCATTCATTTCTCTCTGCTCATGGCTGGGGATGTGGCATGATTAGCTGCTTGAATTCCTGCCATGACTTCCCCTCATAACCTTGCATTGTAAGTCACCACAAAAGCTAGTCCTTGGAGAGGGGGCATTCAAAGCAATTGCTTCCACTCAGGGGTGTCTGGGCCCTGCTTTTGGAGTGTATTGTGTCTTCAGCAATAGGAACCTGCTTTTCACCTCTGTGGGTGTCACCAAGGACAATAGCAATAAGCTGCATGTTTTGAGAATCTCTTGGGTAGTCCTGACCAACAACTTAAAAGATGGTTTCTCTTGTCTGGTATTGGGGTTTTTGTTAAGTTGTCTTTGACTCGACTCTTTGTGCACAGTAAACTGAGGTATAAGAGATAAGTTGGACAATCTGGCCTCTTCTCCTCCAACCCTACTCCCTCTCTACTTTCATTTTGTATACATGGCACTGAGTTGCTTCCTGAAGGCTTGGCCCTCTCAGTTCTAATCACTGCACCAGTAACTTTTGTGTGTGTCACTTCACAATAAATTTCTTGAATTCTTAGCTCACACTGACTTCTGCTTTTGAGGCCAATTCACAGAACAACCCATCCACACACCAGTGTTATTCTAGCTATGGTGTTTTGAAGACAGACACTGAAAAGAAATCCCACACTAGCTCAGAATTGAGTATAATAAAGGATTATTTATTTAGGGGTACTCACAGCTCACAGTCCTCTTCTTGAACTGGGAACTGCAACAGAATCTTGGAGATTTACATCAGCATTTATAGTACAACAGGCCATGCCCAAGTAAATGGGTAACTAAAAAGCTACTGAACTTTGTGATCTGTATGATGCGATTACCAGATTAATAAAGAAAACTGCTTTGGACCTATAGCAGAGAAGAACTTGGTTAGGCATGGAAAACTAAACTGAATGCTGGGAGAAAGAAGGAGGAGTGAGGAGAAGCCATGTAGTTCCCGCCAGAGACAGACACAAGACAAAACTTTGCCTGGTAAGCCACAGCCACATGGCAATACACAGACTAATAGAGATAGGTTAGTTTAGGATTTGAGTTATTCTGAAACACACTTAAGCTATTGGCCAAACAGTATTGCAAATAATATGGCTTCTGTGTCATTACGTCAGGCCTGATCAACCAGGAACTAATTAGCAGCCAACAAGCAGCCTCCTCACTACAACTGGATGTAGGAATTCCTACAGCAGTGCTGTGCTGCTTTGATAAACACCATAACCAAAAGCAGTATGAGAAGGAAAATATTTTGATTATTTTATACTTCTGGGTTACAATCCATCATTGATGAAAAGAGAGGCAGAAACCTAGAGGGAAAAACAGAAGTAGGGACCATGTAGGAGTTTGGCTTACTTATTTGTTTTCTTGGTTTCTTGTGATCAGAGTCTTGATTTGGGGCTGGGGGAAGCAGGGGATATTATTGCCCTAAACTGGCTTTATAGACCAGGCTGGCCTCAAACTCAAAGATAACATATTCAGCCAGCCCGGTCTATAAAGTATTGGGAAAGACTAAGCATAGAGCCGAGGGGATTAGGTGGAAGGGATGAAAAGGATGGGAGCGGGGAGAGTGTAGGGAGAGAGAAAGTTAAAACTGGGGAGCAATGCGGAATAGAAACCTAACACAGTGACAACTTCCAGAAATCTATAAGAGTGACCTAGTAAGGACTCCTGGTCATGGAGGATGCAGAGTCTGAACATGCTTCCTTTTTAGCCAGGCAAGGCTTCCAGTGGTGGAACTGGGCTGCATTTAGCTGACCAAGAATGTCCTGTGGAGATCTCTAAACAACCCTGGATGATGCTAGGACCAAAAGTCACTCTCTGAAAACTGACAGTAGGACCCTTTTGCCAATAACAACATCCACACAGCTCATTGAATGTAGAGAAATCAAGCTGGTGCCTTCATGAAGCTTCTACATTCTAGTATCCTTTGTGTAAGAGCATTGGTGCCTTCTCCAGTCGTCTTCAGAAAGGCTTTTGTAAAATTTATTTATTTATTTATTAAAAATTTCCACCTCCTCCCATTTCCCTCCAACTCCCCCCTCCCCCTCCCCTTCCCTCTCCAGTCCTAAGAGAAGTCAGGGTGCCCTGCCCTCCGGGAAGTCCAAGGCCCTCCCCCCTGCTTCCAGGTCTAGGAAGGTGTGCATTCAAACAGACTAGGCTCACAAAAAGCCAGAACTTGCAGTAGAATCAAAACCCAGTACCATTATCATTGGCTTCTCAGTCAGCCCCCATTGTCAAACACATTCAGAGAATCTGGTCTGATGGCATGCTCGTTCAGTCCCAGTCCAGCTGGCTTTGGTGAGCTCCCATTAGATCAGTCACACCATCTCAGTGGGTAGACACACTCCTCACGGTCCTGACTTTCTTGCTCATGTTCTCCCTCCGTCTGCTCTTCATCTGGACCTTAGGAGCTCTGTCCATGAAAATGGATGGAAATAGAAAACACTTTACTGAGTGACATAACCCAGACCCAAAAAGATGAATATGGTATGTATTCACTCATTAGTGAATTCTAGCCATAAACAAAGGACATTGAGCCTATAGTTCGTGATCCTAGAGAAGCTAAATAAGAAGGTGAACCCAAAGAAAAACATATATTTGTCCTCCTGGATATTAGAAGTAGACATGATTGCCAGGCAAAAGTTGGGAGCACGGGGGTAGGTGTAAGGGAAGATGGGGGAGAGAAGGGAGAAAGGGAGGATTGGGGAGAGCTTGGGGGAATGGGATGGTTGAGATGGAGGAAGGGTGGATATGGGAACAGGGAAGAAGACATCCTAATTAAGAAAGCCATTTTAGGATTAGCAAGAGACTTGGCTCTAGAGGGGTTCCTAGGTGTCCAAGGGGGATCTCCCCAGCTTGTTCCTTGGGTAGCAGAGGAGAGGGTGCCTGAACTGGCCTTATCCCATAGCCACACTGATGAATATCTTGCATATCACCATAGAACCTTCATCCAGCAATGGATGGAGATAGAGACAGAGACCTACATTGGAGCACTGGACTGAGCTCCCAAGGTACAGATGAAAGGCTTCTTTTTTTTTTTTTTCAGAAGACCCACAATTAGATATTATGCCGAGAGAGATTCTTAACTGGAGGTCTCCATTAAATCCCTCACCTTGGAGATTAGGGAACTTCCCTTAAAGAAAGAGAGGAGAGACTGTAAGGAGTCTGAGAGGATGGAGGACACCAGGAGAACGTGGTCTACTGAATCAGCTAAGCAAGGCTTACACAGGCTCACAGGGACTGAAGTGGAAAGAATGGGCCCTGCATGGGTGTGCGCCACGTTCTCTTCATATATGTTATGGCTGTTAGCTTGGTGGTTTTTGAGGGACTCCTAACAGTGGGAGCAGGCATATCTCTGACTCTTTTTGCTTTCTCATGAGACTCCTCCCCCCCCCCTTTTGGGTTGCCTTTTCCAGCCTTGATATAAGGACTTTTGCCTTGTCTTTATCCTGTTTTGTTCTGCTTGGCTGTGGTCTCTTGGAAGCCTGCTCTTTTCTGAAGAGAAGACAGAGGGTGAGTAGACCTGAGGGAGAGGGGAGGTGGTAGGGAGCTGGGGAAAGTGGAGAAAGGGGAAACTCTGGCAAGTATGAAGAATCTGTTTTCAATTAAGAAATAAAGGAAGGAAGGAAGGACAGATGGATGAACAAACAGACAGATGGACAGACGGACAGAAGAAAGGTAGGAAGAGAGGGAGGGAGGGAAGAAGGGAGGGAGGGAGGGAAAGAAGGAAAGAGAGAGGGAGGAAAAGAAGTATAAACTATATCTTTATATTACAAATAATTTCTTGCTATAAAATTTTACTTGTGAACTTGTAAAACATATTAATAAAATCTAATGTATTTAACTACATTTTAGTTTGATGTATTAAGTCCAAAATATTTTATGTTTCTTTTGTGATTTGTGTTCTAATAGCTTTTAATAGCCCTGTAAATACTTGGGTTAGTGAAGATGGGAAAGAAAGTGGGTGCCATTACTAACAAGCACTGCATTATAAACAGAACTTGAGCACTCACGATGTTGTCATCGTGTTTTGCATTCTATAAGCCACTCTCCATTCATAGAAAATATCTAGACAATTAGTCACATCAGTCTCGAGGGGAGGAAAGATGCATGGGAGACTGATTCCCGGGTTGTTTGTGTTCTGCAGATGAAACTGACTTTGCTAGTAATTACTTTATGCTTCATACTGCAATAGATTTTGTAAGTATCCCCAAAATGTATGAGTTACAGCAGAGAGAGAGAGAGAGAGAGAGAGAGAGAGAGAGAGAGAGAGAGAGAGAGAGAGAGAGAGAGAGAGAGAGAGAGAAGAGAGAGCTGTGGGAGAGAAGAGGCTCACAATCTGGATGGAAAGAAACTGAAAAAAAAGTCAGTTTGTGAGTGACGGGGAGGGAGTGTGAATATTATTCTTCTGGGTCAGAGCCACTCTGATGCTGAAGTCTGCAAAGGTTGTAGATAGTGCTGTGCAGAGCCTCAGATGTGCATATCCTCTGCCCCCTAATGAATCTAGCAATCCACTTGACCCTCCAGAAGATACTCCCCCCCCCCCGCCAACTCTACGACACCACTCCACTCTTATTCCTTATTCTCTGGAGAAATGGGCTTCAGGTTGGAGGAGTGAACACTCGCCTCAGTCACCCTGATGTTAGACTTTACATTAATCATCTTATGAATGAGGAGGAATTCGTCTCCATAGACAACTCAAGCCCTTTGCAGAAAAGGTTGTAGGTAATGGCATCTTTTTGCTGACTGCAGGAGAACACTTTTCTGATATGAGCACTTAGTTATCGCACAGTGAGTAAATTAAGCAACTGAATGACTTAATTATCTACTCAATACCCAACCCCTTTTCTAGAAACCGTTGCTCCAGTGTCCCCATCACCACCCCACCAGGAACATAAGCTGAATACATTTATGGAGGATCTCCTTTATCATTTTTGCATAATTTATAATTGCCCTGAACAGCTTATAGTTTTCAAAGCTGCATCTAAATCTACATACATAAGACCATCTAATATGGTCCAGGAAATATCCAGTGAAGCAGCATGTTGCATGATGCATATCTAAGATGCTACAACACATTGCAGGTCACCGATCCCCATCATCTTCCTCTTCATTTGAAATAGAAATTATGCTAGTTACTTTACAAAGAAATGGCTGCATTCCCTGCATAGTACCCTCTTGCAAGCTGACACTATATAAAGGCATTCATGAAAAAGGATAAGGAAGACAGCATTTAGCTGTAAGACAGCAAATAGTTTACAATGAAGGCTATCCCCATTATCTGTTATTCTACACAATCCTGTACAGTCCAGGGTCTCCTAGGCTAAAAATCTAAGAAAGTTGCTAAAGAGATGAAACACAGTCCATGTCTCAGAGTCACCCACATAACTGAAACATTGTACAACATCATTCTGTCTCAACTGATGTACTGTGCAGCCATAGTAAAGCCAGGTTATCTAGAATACTCTGTATGCTCATTCAGGAAGAAAGAAGGAGTCCTTGTCTCTTCCCAGCATGAAATTCCTAAATGTAGGGACTCCCTCCTGTGTAGTGATGCAAATGACTAAACAGGAGAAATCAGTTCAAAACATCTCATTTCTTACGTACGCTTAATTGACTAAAACCAATTAGAGACTCAGGAATATATATATAAATACTTATATATATTATATATATAAATAAGAACAATGAAATATGCCCAACACTCCTGGCTAAGTTGTTAAATAAGAGTGCCAGGTCCTCCAAAATGCTGTTTATTTACCTATGAGCATTGAACAGGAATATTCTCTTTGGTTTCAAGAAATGCAGTAACAGCTAAGAACACTTGCAAATATATTTAATTCATGATATTGGCTTCTACCCTGATCTTTGCTAATTGTCATGTACTGGGTATATCTGGAAACCTTTCGCAGAAACAAGTTAGTCACCTGAAAAATGCAACGTGTCTTTTCTTGGTTCATATTTTATATTGTACCTCAAAAAGCAAGCATGATGAAGAAAGAAAATTTTAATAATGGTGTTTTAGTAACTGTGATATTTAACAACAAAGGTGGTGGCAGTAATAATTTGATTTATATTTTGTGTGTGTGTGTGTGTGCATGCACACGCATGTGTGCACACACATACAAATCATTCTGCTTTAAACTTCTTAAGAAACTAGGTTACCACAGTAGCTCTCCCTACCCCAACAAATTAGTGCACACATCTTAAAGCTGCAGACTCCAAAAGTGAAGAAGGTGGAGGATTAATTGTCCTTGACCTTGGAGAAAATATAAAATCACAAGCATTTCCTTTCAGTAATACTGCTGATTCTGCCAATTATGATTAAGTAAAAATGACAGGGAATGACTCTCCAGGAAATACCAAAAAAACTTCACATCTCATTTTATGGCTTGTTCAATCATAAAAGGAAAATGAATGTGTTCCAGCCTCTATATTACATACTCTTTGGCTAGATGGAAAAAATTCACATACTGAAGCCGACACAGATGTATCTGCCTCCTTCCTCTCCTGTCTTAAACAATGTGGGCTGACATAACTTTGCCTAAAGAAGTGACTTTCATTGGGCCAGTAATTTAGCTTCACAAAGATGCCACAGGTCCTAAGTAGATTCTGTTACACTTGAGAGGTGAGGCATGGCACAGGGCACACACTGTTAACACACTACTCATTTTCAGTCATTACTATAAAATCTCAGCGAGAACATTTGATTTCTGGGTGTTTGCTTTTGTTTGGCTTTGTTTTGTTGTAGGAAGGTATGTCTGCTGTTTGCTTAACACCCAACAAATCATCTACAGGAATATCTGTGTAAATAAAACATACATTCATTTTTCCAGTCTTCTTTGCTATGTGTTGAATTGTGCCAGCCCCATATATATATATATATATATATATATATATATATATATATATATATGTCTTAACTCTCAATTACTGTTAATGAGTGAGAACTACACTGATGTCAGTAAAATGGAGTCTATGTCGATGTCAAGAAGCTAAAATAGAGTCTTGAAGTGGCATTAAATTGAGCCTTAAATCTGATTCAGTCAAAGATACTCAAAAAAAGCAAAGATAGAAATTATGATTCCTCAAATCCAGAAGCAAAGTCACTGCCAATCACTAGACACAGGAATAACCAAAAAAAAAAAAAATTTCCCCAGCACCTTAGGATGTCGTTAAAATGGCATTGACTGGCCTGACATTAAAATAGGCTTGACTTTAAACTTCAGTCTCTGGCTGGATAGCTGCCCCTGGCCACCACAGGATGCAGCACTCAAGAGAGCAAGCCCTGCACTTCACATGGGCAGCCTCTTTGGTAGAGGAGGGGGTGAGTCAGCTCCAAAGCTGTGGGCATGGAAGAGCTGTCCTAACTACTCATCTGTTGTAGGGCAGCATCTGTGAGGGAGAGGAGCCTTCCCACCCCTGCCCATCAACACCAAAGGCAAGTGGGAGAGAAGGCCTCACGGTCATAAGGTCAGGAGAGCTGCTACTGCCCACCACCAGCTGCAACATTTGGGAGAGCAGGCTCTGCACCTTACCTGTGCAGCACAGCAGAGCCAATCCTGATGGCCCTGTAGTTGTGAGCATGGGGGAGTTGTCCCTAGTACTCATGCCATGTGGCAGTATCAGCAGCAGAGAGATGCCCTCCCAACCCACACACAAACCCATCAACAACTGAGGCAGGGGAGAGAGCAAGCCCTGAGGTCATAAGAGCAGGAGAGCTGGTCCTGCCCCTCATCAACTGGAGGACTCCATATACCATTGGTGTGGGAGGTCCTTCTGTCTGTGTGTTGCTTTTCTTTGCTAATAAATAAAGAAACTGCCTTGGCCTGTTGATAGGGCAGAACTTAGGTAGGCGGGAAGATGGAACTGAATGCTGGGGGAAGGAAGGCAGAGTCAGGGAGATGCCATCGAGCTGCTGGAGATAGATGTGCTGAAACTTTGCTGGTAGGCCATGACCTTGTGATGATATACAGATTAATAGAAATGGGCTAAATTAAGATGTAGGTGTTAGCCAATGAGAACCTAGAGCTAATGGGCCAAGCAGTGCTTTAATTAATAGTTTCTGTGTGATTATTTTCGGGCTGGGCAGAAACAAGTAGTCTCCTTGCAACACACCACGCCTGGGCAACACAGTAGAGCTGACCCTAAACTTGTACATGTGGGAGATCTGACCCTGAGGACATGAAAGCAAGAGAACTGACCCTGCTCCTTTCTCAGTGCTGCAAGAGATGAACTAGCCAGGACAATGCAGAAGACTTTACCCAGGTAGTGCGGACAAAGGAGAGCTGACAGGCTGACCAACCCTGCAGATACTCAGACCCACAACCAAGTTTATGAGTTGGCCCACCCCATCTGTGATCTACTAGAGCACATGAAGGAACAGTCCTGCTGACCCAAAGCTGCAGAATCTCCACACAAAGGGCAACGGCAGGATATGCAAGAGGAGTTCCAGTGAGGACCCAGCATCAATAGTGTAAAAGAAACCAGAAGCCTCAAACCAGACCAATGAACCTTTGCAATGAACACTTGCAAGTAAAGATGCATGGATAAAGGGTTTGCTGCTTGCCTTACTATGTCACACTACAACTTTCATGGTAAGACTAATTTTTTTCCTTCTCCCTTTTTACTTTTTTTCTACTAAATTTTATTTTATTTTTTATTTTGGTGGGGGGATTATAAGGACAGAGGGTAGATATAAAGAGGTGGGGAAATGAATGGGATGAAGATGCATGATGTGAAAGACACAAAGAATAAATATAAAGGAGAAAAAAGCAGGCTAAATAAAGCATGGGGAGCAAGCCAGTAAGCAGCACTCCTTCGCAGCCTCTGTATCAGTTCCTGCCCTAGATTCTCTAGATGATGGACTACAGGCTATAGGATGAAATAAAACTTTTTCTACCAAAAATAAAATGAAATAAAATAAACTTAAGTCTCAATAAACTAAAAGAAAATATTTCATTGTTCTGACTTGGCCACTTTGAGTGAGTTTGTGGTAGCAGATCAAGGAAACTAATAAAAAAAATCCCTACACATAGATTAAATATATGAAAATGTATTTATATATATATATATATTTGTTAAAGTTATAAGAAGCAGAGAAATTCATGTTAGTATACGAATTACATAGCATTTTATATTAAGTCCACAATGTGTTTCATACATGGAAATGTATGCATCTATATACATATACACATATAAATTTATAATACAGATTAAAGATAAATAGATAAGAAAGAAAGAAAAAGAAAGAAAGAAAGAAAGAAAGAAAGAAAGAAAGAAAGAAAGAAAGAAAGAAAGAAAGATTTAAGAAAAGTACTTGACTTTCAACTTTGGGGATTGGATTGTTGATGTTTGACAAGCAATGTGCTTCAGAGGGAGTTCTGAACACTGAGCTCTAGAATGCTCAATTCTGTCTCAACTGGAACATACCCTTGCCTTCAAATTTCCCTCCATGACTGCAGTATCTAACATCATGGGAATAGATTTCATTCTTTTTCACACCACAGAGAGGGGAAAATGCACTTGAGAAGAAATGTCAGTGAATTTTGCAAAGAGAAAACCTGCTCTATGTGTGTGTCATCCGTGCTTTCTATGACATGTGTAGATGTGTGCTGGTGTACATCTGCACATACGTGTACATGTGTGCACTCTTGAGTGGAAGCAACATGTCAGTGTCACATGTCCTCATCTATCATGCACCCACTTTTTTTTTTTGGAAGAATATCTCACTGAGCCTGGTGTACTTGACAGGAAGGCAATAAACCCCAGGGATACTCCTATCTGTGTCTAATATAGTAATTACAAGAATCTGCAGCCATGGCCAGCTTGTCATGTAGGTGCTGGAGATGGGACACACACCTTTATGTTGTCAAGGGAATCACCCAGGTCATTATCTTTGTGTGACAAGCACTTCACATGCTAGCACATCTCCTAGCTCCTATCTTTATAATTTTTATCTTTCAGTAAAGCTGAGGGTTTTTTTTTAATTGTACACAATATTTGTAACTAGTTGCTGCTATCATTCTGAGCAATTGCAGCTAAACCATAATGAAGAATATGGCTTGGAAGTCTGACTCTTTTTTTGAACACTCTATTATAGCTCGTATTTTTTCCAATTGGTTCTACCTTTTAGAGGTTAGAATATTAATGATGAGGAGAAGAGACCTGACAGTAAATTTTAATTGGACTGAAAACTCAAAACTTTATGTCTCCTTCATTTGCTGACACTAGCATAATGGCTTTCTTTTGTTCCTTTTATTTCCAGATAATTGAGTTAGAATATCTCCATTAAACAAATCCTCTTTCAGAAAGACCTTGGACCTAATCATAACCTTTGGCTAAATAAGATTTGTAACAAAGTAAAGAAATGTGTTTTTTTTCCATTATTTGGTGCACAAGTTCTAACACTTAGGTTCAGAATCTCAGCATAAAAAAAATAAAAAAAAGAAAGAAAGCTCTAGGTTTCCAGTTAGAGGGTGGGGTGGGGGGGAGAAAAAAGAAATATATAAACAGAGAATAAAATACTTTTCAATCAAAAAAAAAAGAATCTCAGCATAAGAAACAAATAAGTTTTACTACAATCTGGTTTGAATTACAAGCATAAGGGTCAAAAGCGACATTTATTACTATACATTTTCTGAAAGGGTTGATACAGTTCCAGTACTTCACAGTATGTCGTGTGGAAGTGTTGGGTGGAGTATCAGAGAATTTCATTGGAGAAAATTATTCCACGTTTTTAGTATTCAAGCACATTATGCACAGATCTCAAGTGGGAAGCACAAGTATTTAAATATGATGCACTCACTGAGCCATCAGTAAGTACTGCTCTTATGATCTGATGAATTTCGTGTGTGTGTATGTGCGCGTGCATGCGAGTGTGTGTGCGTGCATGCATACGTGTGTGTGTGTGTGTGTGTGTGTGCGTGCAGATCAAAAGATGAGCTTGTGTACTGTTCTTCAAGCCATTTCAATGTTTTCTATTTTATTCTTTCACTGTCTTATCTATCCCCAAGTAGGCTAGCCCGTCTGGCCAGCCTGCCTCAGAGATCCATCTGTCTCCACTTCACCGGTACTGGCATTATTATTGCCGCAATAATACACAATAACCGAAAGCAACCCGGGGAGAAAGGGTTTATTTGAGCTTCCAGCTTGTAGTTCATCATCCAGAAAAATAAGAGCAGGAATCCAAGGCAGGTCAGAAACTTAGAGGTAGGAATTGAAGGTGAAGCAAGGAAGGATACTGTTTACCGGCTCACTCCCATGGCTTTCTCAGCAAGCCTTCTTATATTACCCAGGACCACCAATCCAGGGATGGCACTGCCCACAGAGATCAATCATATATCAAGAAAATACCCTACACACTTGCCTACAGGCCAATCTTCTGGAAGCATTTTTATCAATTAACATTTTTCTTCCCAGACAAACCTTGTTTGTATCAAATTGACATTAAAACTAGCCAACATACCACCATTTCAAAACTTCTAAAATCTGGGCTTAGAGAAAGTTCAGTGGTTAGCAGCACTTGCTGCTCTTCCATAAGACCAGAATTTTGATCCTAAGTCACAACTGCCTCTAATTCCAATCCAGGGGTTTCCACAGTCTTATTGTCTCTGAAGGCACACACGCACACACACACACACACACACACACACGTAACATTCACACACACTAACAGAATTCACTCTCACACAAACATGCAAGCACACACACTTAGTATTCACTCACACATTCACACATTTGATATTCATGCATGTACACACACACACATGAGAGGTTTTGAGAGGAAGAAAAGGTAGGGAAAATTACGTAACTATGGTCTTGAAAAATAAAAGAAATGTTTAAAGAAATAATAAAATAAATATTTTAATTCTAAACTCTGTTCAGAAATCCAGCATCTCTTTGGGTGCTATGTTCCAGTCCAATTTAACAACTTAACATTTCCTACAGTTTCCTTATTTCCCACCGACTCACCTGGTAGAATAATTAACATCTCTTTACATGCATGCAACTCTTGTTGCATGCAACTTTCTATTCATTCTTCTATTTGCAGTATCCTAGCCCATCGCACTCTGCTTATATTAGACTATTTCTGACTCTTTTTATATTAACAAACATATTTAAACTTTATGTCTATACAATCTCTTGATCATGATTGCCTCATCAACATCCAGACAGCTAGCGTATTAATTTATTTTACTTATGAATGAAGAATAAGGATATATAATCACATGAAGTATACAAATGTAGCAGAAAGCCATGGACCACACAGTCTCATTCATATGCAGAATCTCTAGGAAGTTGATAGTAGAATGGTGGTTACCAGAGATAAGAAGAGGAGAACTAAGAAGCGAGAGGGGCAAGGTGACCAATGGGTGGAAAGTTACAGTTAGAAAGAGCTTGCAGTGCTGGCCTGCCATCACATAGCACAGTAGATAAACCCCTGGACCCAGCAATACCACTCTTGAGAATATACCCAAGAGATGCCCTATCATACAACAAAAGTATATGCTCAACTATGTTCATAGAAGCATTGCTTGTAATAGCCAGAACCTGGAAACAACCTAGATGCCCTTCAATGGAAGAATGGATTAAGAAAGTGTGGAATATATACATATTAGAGTACTACTCAGCAGTAAAAAACAATGACTTCCTGAATTTTGCATGCAAATGGGCAGAAATAGAAAACACTATCCTGAGTGAGGTAAGCCAGACCCAAAAAGAGGAACAGGGGATGTACTCACTCATAATTGGTTTCTAGCCATAAATAAAGGACATTGAGCCTGTAATTCATGATCCTAGAGAAGTTAAATAAGAAGGTGAACCCAAAGAAAAACATATAGTCATCCTCCTGGATATTAACCTTCATCAGGCAATGAAAGGAGACAGAGACAGAGACCCACATTGGAGCACTGGACTGAAATCCCAAGATCCAAATCAGGAGCAGAAGTAGAGAGAACACGAGCAAGGAGCTCAGGACCGTGAGGGGTGCACCCACATACTGAGACAATGGGGATGATCTTTCGGGAACTCACCAAGGCCAGCTGGGCTGGGTCTAAAAAAGCATGGGATAAAACCAGACTCGCTGAACATAGCGGACAATGAGGACTACTGAGAACTCAAGAACAATGGCACTGGGTTTTGATCCTACTGTACGTACTGGCTTTGTGGGAGCCTAGGCAGTTTGAATGCTCACCTTACTAGAGCTGGAAGGAGGTGGGAGGTCCTTGGACTTCCCAAAGGGCAGGGAACCCTGACTGCTCTTAGGGCTGATGAGGGAGGGGGACTTTATTGGGGGAGGGGGAGGGAAATGGGAGGCGGTGGCGGGGAGGAGGCAGAAATCTTTAATAAATAAAAAAAAGTAAAAAAAATAAGAGTGCACTATATATTTTTTAAACTTGAGGTAGAAGTTTTCAAGATTTTAATATAAAGAAGTGACAAATGTTTGGGGATAGTAATGTCTTGAACCTGATTTTAATGTTACACTGTGTATCAATATAGCAAAGCAATGCAATTAATCTATTGCTTTTTGTATCACAGGTTCTCTATCCAAAACCGATGCCATAAATGGACTTTAGAAACACTGAAAATTAAAGGGTTTTATCAAAGTAGGGAAGACATGCACAAGAGGAATTCGGCTGAAATATACTCCTCATTGAAAAATATGAGATGTGCATTTTGTGTGCCCGCTTTTATCTTCCATATAGTCTAAGAGGACTAAAGACAAAATTCTAACCCATAAATATCCCCGATATTTAAGGTATTCAAATGGTGCAAACAATAATCAACACTTTTATGAATTTGCCATAATTAAAAACAAACCTTCTTTTCATGTGATTCAAGATATTGCTATTCAAATGAAGTAACACTAAGCTATCAAAGCACTACCACTTACCACAATGATTAGCCCATATAATAAATTAACATGCTATATCACTTAAGGTTTTGATTCATGCTTAATTATAGTTTCTCCCAGTTAATTACAAATTAAAGGCACTAATCAAACCTCACTCTGAGCTTCTGTCTGAGACTAATGACTTTCCTTTCTATCATACAGAGCAAGCTCTCTAATCCATTTTCCTACCCCAGGCCAGGTCAAGTGTGTTCTTATAATACGGTGTCCTTCTCCTTCACAACACTTCACACAGTGATAATTATTTTAAAGATGGATGTCATTATCAGCCGAGTACTGTCTTTCCCCTGCTCCATCCTAAAGTCCATCATGAGCATATGTCTACCTGCACTAATTAGCACATACCAAGAACAGTCATTGTAGCTCCATATCTAATTGTTGAATGAACACAGAATGCAGTTCAGTGTTATATCCCTGTAGACAGATTTGGGGGTTGGGGAGCAGTTCACAAAAAATGACAGGGAGACTTATTAATTATGAAAGCTCAGCCTGTTAGGCTTGTCCCACTAGCTCCTATAGCTTAGATTAACCCATTTCCATTCATCTGCATGTTGCCCCATGACTCTTGACTTATACCTCTTCTCCTTCATGTCTGTTCCCTCTGCATCCACTGGTGACTCCGCCTTCTTCTCAGAGTTCTCTCTCTGCTCTACAGTCCCACCTATATCTCTTCCTGCCTAGCTATTGGCCATTCATCTCTTTATTGAGCCAATCACAGTGGCACATCTTCACACAATACAAAAGAACACTCTTTAACACCCCCCCCCAAAGTATTGCAAATAAATAAATAAATATTCCCTTTACTGGAACAATTCATGGATAATACTTTGTGAATTAAACTACAAATTCAAAGCATATTCCATTTAAGAATGAGCACCCAACTATAAATATTAAAGTAAAAAGTCAGTACCTACCATATTTCATACTTGAGTAATATTATTTCTTGTTTTGGAAGCTTTGGGTATATACTCTTGAATAAATGAAGTATATAAGCAAAGCTAAGACAGGAATGCAAGTTTTTAATTTAGGAAGCTGTCTGAGTTCAGCCCAGTGACAGATACTGATTAGGTATAATTAAAGAGATTGATTTTTGAAAGGGGAAGTTGTATTGCACCTTGAAGCAATCACTTCCTGGATGGAGATTCCATTATGGCATACAAATCAAGCCTGACAGCTGGTCACTACAGAGCCATTTGTATAGAGATTCATTAGTTCTTTTGTCTGTCTTTGCAATAGGCCAAGCATTCTTGAGGCTTTTCTCTCGCTTTTATGTTATGTGTGTGTGAAATCTCAATATAGATGTGTGTATAGTTCACTCTACCAAGTGCAGCTGTGAGATTGCTGCTTAGTTTTACATTAAAGAAAAGAACACAATTGAGAAGCCTGGATACACTGAATAACTGATGAGAGCTGCGATTGAAATGCCTTTTTTTCTCTTCTACATTTCCAAATGCAGTAGCAAAAATGAAGTCATTTGCATATGCTATACAAATAGAATGCAGGCTTACTAATATTTAAAGTGGGTTTGCTAGCATCTCTCTTAATCAAACTGTAAATTCATCAATCCCTGATTTGATTGAAACTCAATTTTATATATCATCTCCTTAATACTATGTTAAATAGTACAAAATATATATTAATAACATCTGATTGTTCTTATTCTTGATATACATATAAACTTTATGATTGAGTTGTTTCCTCCTATTGCAAAATACAACTAAAGTATTGTGTATTTGTCAGAAGAAAGAAAACTGTGAAGGAAGGGATGAAGGATAGAATAGTTGAAGAAAGGAAGGGATATGAATACAAAGGAAAATCAAAGAAAGGGAGAAAGAGGAAGAAGAGAGAGGTAAGGAGAGGGAGGAAGGGAAGGAAGGAGAGAGGGAGGGATGAGGGCAGGAAGGAAAGATTCTGATCCTCTTTGCTAATTTAAAACTATAGCTAGCCCTCTGCTGCAACCTGCTGACAGACTGGAGAATTACAAATCTGAAAATAGTACTGGGCTGCAAGAATTTTAGTTATTGTACATTTTAAATCCAATATTGTTCATCATTTTACTAAAATGATCAATCTGAGGTATTTCTGAAGCAAAATGGTCATGTTATTTTCATGTTAGGAAGGAGAATAAAAAAAATAAATGAGCAATATACTCCATATAAAGGGTAACTCATTACCTCATGTGGAGTAGAGACTGATATTTCCCATTAGCAAGACGTGATCTGGTTACAAACCTACCTACCATCAGGTAAAAACATTCCAGAGAGGGTCATGCCACAAACATGACCCCAGCAGGGATGGAGTAGAGACAGACTCCTCTGTAGCAGGCCCCTGGACTTTGCACCTTTCTGGGAATCTAAATATGACCAGAAGCTACATTTGGATATGTTAAGTAGCCAGAAATTGTGTGTAAGAAGAGCAAAACATTACTATAAAATGACAAAAACTTACTTCATTGCATCCTGTATGGAAGCAATAACATAACTCACGACAAGCTTCTTGGGCTTTCCAAGGTTGATCTCATGCTTCCTACCTGTCAGAGACTAGAATCCCCTAGTAGACGGATGGAGAAGGGTCATCTGTCGATGTGTTACTTTCACTGGTTAATAAAGAAACTGCCTTGGCCCTTTGATAGGACAGAAAATTAGGTAGGTGGAGTAAACAGAACAGAATGCTGGGAAGAAGGGAAGTGGGTCAGACGCCATGGAGCCAGCTGCCAGGTAAGACACACTGAATCTTTCCCGGTAAGCCACCACCTCATGCTGCTATACAGATTATTAGAAATGGGTTAATCAATATGTGAGAATTAGCCAATAAGAGGCTGAAACTAATGGGCCAGGCAGTGTTTAAAAGAATACAATTTGTGTGTTGTTATTTTGGGTGTAAATTAACCATGCAGGAGCCAGGTGGGTGAAAAGCAGGCCTGCTCATTTCATCACTACAGTCAACATTGTGAGAAAGTCGTAGAAAGTTAAATACACATTTTAAAATATAAGAATTTCTTCAATGCTATGCAAAGAAAGGGTGTCTATTATGCAGTGTGTGTCTCTGTGTGTGTGTGTATATGTATCAATCATTACATTCTGTGAGACGTTGTACATGTATTGGACTGTATTCTTTAATAAATCTTAATGTTGTCTACCAGGCTAAAGACAAAGTATCAGAGTTTCTAGAAGAAAGAAAAGAAAATATTGAAGGAAAGAGACCGTGAGAGGTTCCGCTATCTTTTTGTGTCTTCAACTTCTTTTTTCTCTGTTTTGTAATCTTTATTGTAGAAATTCTTAACTTCATTGATTAAATTTGCCCTGAGGGGGATTTCTTAATTTTTCTTTTTGTAGCTACTATTAATGGGATTATTTATTATTTCTTTCTCACTGATATTATGATTAGTAATTCTGAAAGTACTTGTGTTTGTATCATGCTTACCTAGCATGCACAACACCCTGGGTTCGATCTCTAGCAGTACATAAACTGGGAACAGTGCTACATGCCTGACATTCTATGTATCTGATAAGCTCACTCATCCTTTTTGTTCACAGACACTCAAATGGGTGTCATCCCTCATGGACAATTGAACCTTACAAGCTTATTAACATAAAATTTATGTTATGAAACATCTGGTGAGCTTTAAAATGAGGATTGGGAAACCAAAATTTATCAGTTTCTCCTTTCAATTATTCACTTGGTGCTGAGCATTGATGTTTACTCATGTAATGTCAGCACTTGGAAGGCTGAGTCAGGGGGATTTCTTTGAATTTCAGGACATTCTAGGCTGCAGGATGATATACCCTGTGTTTTTTTTTTCCCACTTGAAAGAAACATGCCATCAAAAATAATTTCGATGGGTAGTTGAATGGTGAGTTTTGTTTTCATTTTTTATCTTTTCTCCCTGCTTAAATTAGATTATCCTAAGTAGAAAAAGATGAAATTTATAGTCTCTGTAGTTCTGCATGTTATAAAAAATGTCAGTGTAAAATAAACACATTCTAAGAACAAGTAAAGATATTTAGAGGGCAAAGTAGCTCAGAGCTGAACGACCTGTGAATTTCCAAGGGTTAGAATGGGTCTCAATCATGCAGAATCAGTCACAGGCCCATCTGCCTTTTGCTCCTTCTTTTACTGTGTGGTTCTACATCAGATGAATACATAGACTCTTAATTACAGGTTCTCCAAACATGCAGCAAAGGGTTTTGGCAGCTGAAAAACAATTTTGAAAAGTTCCCTGGGATAAAGCCTCTGCACAGAAAAAGCATCATCTCACTGAATACCACCACATTCTCTTCTTGCGTGAAGATGAAATAGCTGGTGTCAGTGATCTGGGGAAGGTTCTCAGTGGTTGTCATGGCACAGTTGGAACAGGGTACCAGCCATGAAGCCTCTTATTGAGCATAACGTGCCACTCACTGTACTGTGAAAGGAGCTCATGATGAACATGTTGACTTAGGGATAACAAGGACAGATTCCTCAAATCTTCTTTGTTTGAATTTCATTCTGTGAAACATTATATTTGCATGGGATTTTGTGTATCAAAGTATCACTGATAATTCCTCTAGCAATTAAAAAATAATCCATCATTACTCAAGACCCTGGCCCACTGGCATCACAATTCAAATCCATGCTATTAAAAATAACATTTACTTCCTATATGTTTCCCAGACACTCTTCAGACTATCTAACACGACTGTCCTAGAAAAAAATATTCCCCTTGAAATCTTAGAATTAGATTTTACTGATATTTTTACTATTACAAAATTTTGAGAAGAATTTTCTCCTTGCAATATCATAAATTCCTGTTAGACCTTATCTCTTTGGCTCCCAGTGAATTTTACTTTGGCAGAAGATGATTTCATCACACAGCACAATAAGCTACAATCCAATTCTTCCACACGTTAGTTTAAGACTAGGTAGTCAGTGTTGACTGTGAGGTGACGGTCGGGGAGGAGTCTACAAATAAAGTGGGTAAAGAAATGAGGTCAACCCAGAAGAGTGGAACAAAAGCGCAATTATTTTAGCAAAATATCGTGTAACTTCTCCCTTTTCTGTTCAATGCTCATATGCTAAGTGAAATGCTGGCTTTTGCAACTTGGTCCACCCTACAAGTGATGCATCCAATCAATGCATGCACAATGGTATTGTCTTTACACACACCGTGCCAGTGATACCACACAAAATTCACAATGTCATTAGACAAGGGAAGTCACCACCGACTCCTTCTCCTTAAGTTGGAAGGTAATCTTGTAAACCTCTTGACAGTGCTGTAGCTTGTGCTCATATCTGCAAGGATAACTGACACTTTAGATGGTGCCATTGGTAGTTTGGGTTGTTTTTTTTTCTGTCATTTTCTCTCTTGTGAGAAATATAAATTAGATCTTTGCTTTTCATTTGCTTCATATAAACAGTTTTGATAAATTTTCCAAAATGGTTATTTTGCAGTTTTTGAAAAGGCATCATGAGAAAAGAACCCATTCCATTCTGACCAGGATCCTATTAACAAGAACAATGAAAATGGAGAGGAGTTCAAATTGTTTCAGATTCAAGCTCCTCACACTTGTAATCTGACTTGTCCCGTAGCGACAGATGCTGCATTTCCTAGGGTTCTGGCCATTCTTTCCTAATTATTACTTGGAATTACTACATCCATCACCATTTTCATCGTTATTTCTTCATTCATCATTGAAGATTGTTCTGTAATACAAATCATAGAACCTTATATTAGTCATGGGATGCATGCCTGAAATCGCAACACTCAGCAGGTGGAGTAAAGAGGATCATGAGTTCAGTGTTACACTTAGCTGCATTGAACATCCAAATAACAAAGGTATCGCCATAATACACAAATACATTAAATAAAGAAGCTTCTATTAAAAAAAATATGGACTGTTTCACAGTCTCCATGGACTTTTTCCCTTACCAGGGTCTGCACTGAGGTAATATTGTATTTTACCTTATTCTTGGCTTGCAAAGCACTCTGAGAATGGATTGGCTACATATATAACTAATGTTTATTTTTAAAAAAAAAAAGCCAAATGAGATTCCTTTCCAAATGCATGATTGTTTACATGGAAGACAAATTAATACATCTTACCAAAGGCATAGATGTCATGAAAGGAATTAAAACTTAATGCCATTCTGTAGTACAAACCTAACAGGCCCTGTTCACCTTTGTGGTGGCTTTCATCACATTCTATTGTCATAACACAGTGTGACAAAAGACGGGAACATCCTAAAATTTGAACTAGTACGAGTGTTTCTATCATCATGAGGAGAAACAAAAGTATTTGTCATTAACTAATGTGAAGGACTGCACTTAAGAAACAGTGATAGTGGGCTGGGAGATGGCTCCGTGAGCAAGTCACACACCACAAAAGCTTCACAGTGTCAGACTGAAACCTTAAAACCCAAGTAAAAACCAGGTGTCCTAATGCATGATTCTGTCAACTTAGTGTTCCTGTCAGAAGATGGGAAGCAGAAACAGGAGACTCCTGGAAGCTTATGAGTCGGCTAACCTGCCATTCACAGTGGTGAACTACAGAGACCTTGTCTCAAACAAGATGGCAGACAAGGGCCAGTGCCTGAGGCTGTCCTCTGACCTTTAGACATGTGTCCACCATAACACACAGCAGTACACACATGCATGCATACAGACACAAAAGAAAACAATCTTAGTGAACACATATCAAAAAGGAGGAGACAAACGTGTTATTGTATAGAAAATAAAGTTGACTGAGACATTTCTATGAAGCTCGTGAATTCATTGTGAGTGACATGTTGTCTTGCAAGAGAATCATCTTTATTCTTTGTACTTTCTCTTTCAATCATTTTCTAAGGGAAGCACAAAAAAGATATTGTAAAGAAAACATGCCATGTGTATATGACATGAGTGAATATTTTTATAGTGATACCTACTAAGTCAACCCTTAGGACACTGATTTCAGGAAGACCTAAAAACCTTATACAGGCAATGAGAGATATTTCAGCTGGTATCCTTTTGGAGAATCTTGCCATTGTCAAAAGAGTAATAACTCATATAAAAAATATAGACTGGGACAAGTTTGGAACATTTCTTCAATATGTGAAATTTGATCTGAAGACATATTCAAGCATTTTGGAGTTATCATTGAGATGTAATATACAGAAAAAAAATGAATGATGTATTTTATTAAGCCAACTACTGCAGTAGATAATCAGAATTTTCTCTCAATGGAAAATGTGTTTCAGAATTACTCTGTTGAGGAAACCAAAACTCTAGAGTTCTTATACAATAGCTCCTGGGGACCAATAATTGAAAACTAGGGGAAACAGGGATTAAATACCTAGGACTATATCCAGTGTGAACAGAGTAGCCATCTTGAAAAGCTGTTGTGCAATATATTGTTTGTGTTCTGACAAATAAAGCTTGCTTGGAGTCAAAGGATGGAGCTTGCCACTAGTTAACCATAGAGGTCTGGAGGTCTGTACAGAGAAAAGATGAGAAGTGATCAGGCAGGGAAGAGTTAGGATTTAGGCCCTTCGGGTCAGAGGAAGCAAAGGGGTAGCAAGCGAATGTGGCTGCTCCTCTGCTTCTCGGATCCTTTGGGAGACTCGTGGCTTCTATTGATAAGATTAACTAGATTTGTGTTTTACAAACAAGTAGAAGTCCTTGGACTTAGAGAAACAGAACCAGCTGCTGGCATTGGCTCTTGCACACTGAATGACTGAGATGTCATGTCGGACATTGGAGAGGAATTTGTAAAATACTACACTAGGAAGTAAACAAGCCAGCTAAGCCCAAGGGTACCTTTTGGCTACCCTTTCAAGCACTGGGTTTGGGTATGCTCACATGGGGAAGAATAGTGAAAGATTAACAATGTGACAAGGGACTATTATGGAAACAGCCTCAGTGGCTAAACAAATATAACATGGTTCCCAGAAATAAGTAGAATTATCTAGACACCATGAAAAGAACTGAGGTGTAGTGACATTGTCTTTGGTCTCCAAAAATTATGGCTTTAAAAGTATTGGAAACAAAGCTTTATTTGAATACACTGAAAATATCAAGGAATATGGTTTAATTAACAGAAAATTGTTGACATTTTATAATCTCCCAAGTACTGTAAAGAGAATGAACTATAGAAGCTAATCAAGAGCATCAACCAATATATCTGCAAAAGTGCAATCAAATATTAGACAGTGGCAATCAGAATTCCTTGGCTTCTCAAAAATGAATATTAAATTTTAATAAGCTAACAAACTTGATATAAATTTAAATTAAAACAATAAACTTAACAATGTCAAGTTATTTGTGCTGGATTCCAGACTATAGAAAGACGTGGCCTTGGGAGAAACTCAGTAGTTGTCTTACAGTTTTCCAAAGGGAACACTGAGGCAAGAGATTGTCAACCACATCTGAAGAATCCACGGCCATATGCAGGAGATATGAAAACAAGGCTTTTTCTTCTAAAAGAATAATACCTTGCCTTGCCTTGGTTTCCCATTACCAATAAAACAATTCAACATATTCGAAAATTAAACATAAAAGGAAGTACCCGAATTCTCTAGCCACAGGCCCCGCTTTGGCTGGAAGCGCTGTGGCTAGTTATTTTCCCTTTTCCTCTTCAACATATCAGCTGACAGCTAAAATTGGCCTCCAGGCTCCTCCCACCTGACTCCTCTCTGACCTAATTCAGGCTCCCTAGTGAGGAAGGCACAGAAGCCGCACCAACACTGGGCGCTTCTGTTTGTCTTTGTGTCTCAGGGCAAACGATGACACCACTAGAAAGCGGCTGGGGAAGAATGTTCCTTTGTTATGGCGTGGCTGCGCACCTGCAGGCTCAGAGCATGCATTGTTTCGGTTTGGTTGTTTTTGTTTCTCCACCCCGCCCCATGCCAGGCCAGATGAGAGAGCAATTCTTGTTATTGTTCTGTGATTCGGTTTGCCATCCTGTTCTTATCCACACAACAATGCAAGAAGGATTACACATGCCACTCCGTGCGAGTTGCAGAACTCAAGGCAGTTACTAAATTTTGTTTGTTTTATGTTTTCTGGCAGATGTTGACTATGAAATTCTGGACTGAAATACTAATTGAGTGACTCTGGGATCACTTTTCGGAAGTGCTGGGTTTACAAATATGTCATGAAAAGTTGCTTCTGACAAAAAGAGTGAAAGTATGTGCAGAGGATTTTAATTACTTCTAAATTATTTTATAAAACTACCTTTCCCTCACAGAGAAACCTTATCTCAAAAAACCAAAAAAAAAAAAAACTACCTTTCCCTGTATTCTATCTTCTGAGTTGACCAAATAAAATGATTTCAAGCTAGAACAAAATTATCTGGAAATATGCTTCAAATTTTTAAAAATATTGCACATTTATTCTTCTATAATTGTATCATATTGTTCGGATCATGCATGTACCTGTGGGAGCACAGAATTTATTATCTGAAATACTGCAATTTATGTGAAGCTCACTGGATGCAAACCAATTACAGCTAATATGCTAGGCACGTCAGTGATAAATAACTGCGAGTTTAGCATTGTTGCACTGTGAAGGATGACACACTGCTCCACAAAGTCACTGTGACTGTGACACAGGCATAGTGTGGAATTCCAGAGGAATTACACAGAAAAATAATTCCTGATACTACCAGCAATTGAACATTAAATTTGCTTTACCTAACAGACTTCAGTTGCAGTTTAATTCATTTGTAGATTCTAAACAATTTTCTTGTGAGTTTATTTCTGTGTTATAAATTACTGTCTTCTCAGGGAGCATTGAAAATTAATAATTGTCATGGTTTTGGCAGTTGGGGAGAAGCATCAGGAAGTACAGTCTCCCTGTCTTGCAATGACAGCCAACATTATACAGAGCATTTAATAAACAATCCAGTATCTATTTCATTTATCTCTCTGTTGGACATGGAGGACTTTAATACCAGCACTCAGGAGGCAAAGGCAGGTGGATCTCTGCGAGTTTGAGGCCAGCCTGATCTATACAGCGACTTCAATGCAGGGCTACAGAGTAAGACCCTGTCTCAAACAAACAATATCAACAACAACAAAAATCTGTCGGATAAACTCGCACCTTGGGGACTTCTGTATCACAGATGTGACAGAAATCAGATTCTAGCAGCCTTTAAAACCAAAATGCTTCTTTGCTTGCATGGAAGTTGCTAGCATATGTGTCTATAATTCTATACTCACATTTTTTAAAGGAAATACCAATGATTTGATTTTGTTCAGTGCTTCAATACGTAATTGGAATTGTTCTGTGCCATTGTAAAACACTAATCCATTGGATGTAGCTTAGTGGAACAGCCTTGCATAAGCTTGCCACCAACCTGAGCAATGTTTAGACAGGAGCTCTCACACTGGATAGGAGTTTTTACACGCAGAAGCTTTTCTCTTTGGTCAAGATGCTTAACCTTTCAGAGAGTGTAAGGTTTTTTCATTTTTATCTGTTTTTAATGAATAACAGGTTTAAAAGAATCATTGGATTTTATTATGTAAAAACACAGAGTGCACTGAAAGCATATAATATATTAATTGTAGAGAATAAAAATCTAAATAAGAAGTGTACACATACCTGTGCAAACACACATTCATAGACACACACAGAGAGAGAGAGAGAGAGAGAGAGAGAGAGAGAGAGAGAGAGAACCTTGATAGTAAGTATTTCTGATGTGAGAAGAGAGAGGACTGCCATGGGAAGTGGCGTACCTGTGTCTAGGTAGTGGCTGTGGCGTAAACTTAATGCATATGTGGAGACAGAGGTTTTCCAAAGTCTCTGCAGAGTTAAATTACAAGAAAAGGGAAAGGAACTCCTTTAAAGTATAAGATCTTAATTTAATATTTAAAACGATTTTGGATTCTTCTCTAGGCATGGGCTGGATGACCAGAGTTTGAGCTCTGAACTTGCTGTATTGATGGGACTGAAAAGAGAAGCACTTGTAATTATGGCAAACTCCTCAAGTGGAAGGAAAGTGACAGATAAATGAAGGGAACTGTTGAAATAGACAAATTTCCTGATTCAGGTGCTGGGATACAGACACAAATATTTTTATGTCCAACTTTAATGATTTTCCCATTGTATTATAGCATTATTTTCCTTACTGGCACACGTTCATATTGGTAATCTCTAGAAGAACAGAGAGAGAGAGAGAATGTTGGGAGATGTGATGAAGTCCATGGAAGACTAGATTACCATGACATGCAGTAAAGAGATTACCAAAAAGATCAGGAGAGCCTGGGATATGAAAAATCATCATGATCTTTTCAAAATGATACGAAAGTTATCTATAAAGTTTTGTAGCAATTGTTAAAGGGAGGCTGTATTTCTGCCCTGTATATCAAGGTAAGACACATCATAGAGTACACAGAATGAGAAAAAGAAGAATGAGAGAAAGGGGGAGAGATGGAAGGAATAAACCCCCAAGTTACAGGAGTATTTGAGGGCATTTCAGTTGTAGGAAGTTCCAGTAAATTTAACTTTTAATTTAAAAGAATTATAATAGAGCTCAAAAACAAGAAATTTTGGCTTCATCCCAGAGATGTAGAGATGGTTCAACATATGAAAATCTGTCAATGTAATCCACCATATAAACAAACTGAAAGCAAAAAAACACATGATTATCTCTTTAGATGCTGAAAAAGCCTTCAACAAAATTCAACACCCCTTCATGATAAAGGTCTGGGAGAGAGCAGGGATACAAGGAACACACCTAAACATAATAAAGGCAATTTATAGCAAGCCAACATATAATATCCAACTAAAAGGAGAGAAACTCAGAGTGATCGCACTGAAATCAGGAACAAAATTGTTCCCTCTCTCCATATCTATTAAATATAGTACTTGAAGTTCTAGAGAGAGCAATAAGACAACAAAAGGAGAACAAAGGGATAAAAATAAAAAAGAAGAAGTCAAACTCTCACTATTTGCTGATGATATGATAGTTTACATAAGCAACCCCAAAATTCTACCAAGGAACTTCTACAACTCAAAAACACCTTCAGTAATGTAGTAGGATATAAGATCAACTCAAAAAAAAATTAATAGCCGTCCTTTACACAGAAAATAAACAGACTGAGAAAGAAACCAAAGAAACATCACCCTTCACAATAGCCACAAATAACATAAAATATCTTGGGGTAGCTCTAACAAAACAAGTGAAAAACCTATATGACAAAAACTTTAAAACTTTGAAAAAAGAAACCTGGACAGTGGTGGCACATGTCTTTAATCCCATCACTCGGGAGGAAGAGGCAGGCAGATCTCTACAAGTTTGAGGCCAGCCTGGTCTACAACAGCTAGTTCCAGGACAGGCTTCAAAGCTACAGAAAAACCCAACTTGAGAAATCAAAAGAAGAAAGAAAGAAAGAAAGAAAGAGAGAGAGAGAGAGAGAGAGGGGGGGGGGGGAAGGAAGGAAGGAAGGAAGGAAGGAAGGAAGGAAGGAAGGAAGGAAGGAAGGAAGGAAGGAAGGAGAAATTGAAGAAGACACTAGAAAATGGAAATATCTCCCATGCTCTTGCATAGGTAGAATGAACATAGCAAGAAATAGCAATTTACCAAAAGCAATATACAGATTCAATGCAATACCCAGCAAAATTCCAATAAAATTCTTCACAGACTTCAAAAGAACAATATTCAATTTCATATGGAGAAACAAAAAACTTTGGATAGCCAAAACAAACCTGTACAATAAAAGAACTTTTGGTGGCATCACAGTCCCTGACTTCAATCTCTACTATAGTACTACAGTAATTAAAACAGCCTGGTATTGACATAAAAACAGACAGGAGGACCAATGGAATCAAATCGAAGACCCAAATATCAATCCATACACCTACAAACACCTGATTTTTGACAAGAAAGCTGAAAATGTAAAATGGAAAAAGAAAGCATAGTCAACAAATGGTGCTGGCCTACCTAGATATCAACATGTAGGAGAATACAAATAGATCCATATCCATCTCCATGCACAAAACTCAAGTCCAAACAGATCAAAGACCAACCACAATGAACCTCATAGAAGAGAAAGTGGAAAGTACACTTGAATGCATTTGGCACAGGAGACCACTTTGTAAATACAACCACAGAAGCAAAAACACTGAGAGCAACAATTAGTAAATGGGACCTCCTGAAACTAAGAAGCTTCTGTAAAGCAAAGGACACAGTCAACAAGACAAAGCAGTGGCCTACAGAATGGGAAGAGATTTTCACCAACCCAACATTGGACAGAGATCTGATCTCCAAAATATACAAAGAACTCAAAAAAAATTAACATCAAAAGAATAAATAATAGAAAAAATGGGGTACAGACCTAAACAGAACTCTCAACAGATGAATCTCAAATGACTGAAAGACACTTAATGAAATGCTCAACATCCTTAGCCATCAGAGAAATGCAAATCAAAACAACTCTGAGATTAAAAACACTGATGACAGCTTATGCTAGAGAGGATATGGGGTAAGGGTAATTAATGCTCCTTAATTGCTGGTGTGAGTCCAAACTTATATAGCCACTTTGGATTTCAGTATGGCGATGTCTCAGAAAATTTGGAAACAATCTACCTAAAGACTGAGCAATGCCACTGTTGGGTATATACCCAAAGGATGATCAATCATACCACAAGAACATGAGCTCAATTATGTTCATAGCAGCATTATTCATAACAGCCAGAACCTGGTTGTTTCCAGGTTTTGTCCCCGTCCAAAGAACAGATAAAGAAAGTATGCTACATTTACACAATGAAGTACTAGACAGAAGAAAAAAACGACATCTTGAAATTTGCAGGCAAATTAATGGATCTAGAAAAAACATAGTGAATGAGATATAACACAGACATAGAAAGACAAATACATTATGAACTCAGTTATAAGTGACTTCTAGACATAAAGCAAAGAGAAAAACCAACCTACAGTCCACAACCTTACACAACCTAGACAACAAAGAGGAGCCTAGAAGAGACAGACATAGGAAGGAGAAAAAGGCAAGATCTCCTGAGTAAATTGGGAGCATGGGGGTCATGGGAGAGGGTTTGAAGGGGACGGGGAGAAAGGGAAGGGAGTGGAGAAAAATGTATAGCTCAAAAAAAGCAATAAAAAATAAACAATAAATGGAAGAAAATCCTGAATTAATTAGTTAATTAAAAAGGCTTCATTGGAGTTTATCCAAATATTGCTTTGTAAGTGCTTGGTGACAGAGCCGAGTGAGATGCTGGTCCCTTTGACAATAGCCTCCTCCTGAAACTCAGGTGCTCCCCCACTTCTCCAAGTTAGGGATTCAAGATTAGTTGTGTCCAATACTCAAAAATGCACAGACCCTTTTCATGCAGGAGAGATGAGTTCAGTCTCACCTATGCAGAACAACTTCTCCAGAAGCTACCAATGTCAAAGATTTATGACGTACAATAAATTCCCTGGCTTCACTATAGAACTTCACCATTATCAAAAGCATTAGAAAATATTTCACATATGAATCCCATACAGCAAAGACATTATTTATTGGCTAATGACTAAATGTCACATACTGGTACCAAATCTTTAAAGTGATTTAAAACTCAAGAATCCCCATGATGTCAATATTCTTATGGCGTCTATTTGAAGACACCGAGGGTTAGTTATGTTAATGCCCCTGGACACAAAGCTAATAAAGGTGAAAATTCTATCCAGTTCATCAAAGGAAACTTTTAGTTTCCTTAAAGTGTTGTAATGCACTTTAAAGACATGCACTAAAATCACAAAAACTTACCTGAATGCTGAACAAATAGTCTAAACCCAATCATTGTTCCACTGGGGACCAATTTACAGAAGAAAAATGGTGTTTTGTAGATATTAGTCACAAAATACATAGACAAATAAGGAGCATAAGAAAGGACTTGAAGGGAGCCTGACTGAGTTTTCCACTCACACTCTAGCTCCCTGATTACCAGGACTGCAAATGAGGACCAGAGAACCAGCAAATCTCTCGCCCTGGGTCACCTAATCAGAGCTATAGCTCTTGATTTTCAGGTTAAAAGAACTATAACTGCAGGTCTTAATCCTGCACGGAAGTTAATCTATATCCCTGCACAAATGCACATGGCAGATTATGCCTTCAAAATTGTCTGCAATGAAAGATCTCCTTTTTGTTTTGTTTAATTTTTAGAGAAACTTGCCTTTGAAAATTTATCAATGAAGTTACTGGTTTACCAGTACGATCATAATTCCACATACCTTGATATGACAATAGTTTGAATTCTTCATATTGGACTGCTCATGAAAATGATAGAAAGTTTTGTTTCTTTTTACTCACAGAGGCATAATTATACAACTCCTGAGTCTGTTATCAATATTGCCAAGGCTATAAATGATCTAATTGTTTTTAAGATAGGGAAAATTCCCTATGAAGTTACACATCACCTCTAACTGGATTTCCCTTTTGTACAAGATGTTTTTATTATAAAATCTCTCTGTGCTATTCAACAAGTTGGCACTGAGCTTTTTTGCAAACACAGTTTTCTACATTTAAGGGATAAATCAAGGGGAAGGAGGACATCACTCAAGGCCTTGTGGGTCAGGGAACTGGCCGCTCTCAGTTAAGACTCCTCAGCATTATTAAAGCTTTTTCTCTGTGCAGAGGATCTGCACATGCTATTAACCAAAGGCTGTGGCTTTGACTGAGATTGCTGGATTTGATATGACTAGCCAGCCTTCCAAACACAATCACACTAACCCTGGAGCTATTGGGACCTCACAGGTTGCTTAGCATCTCATAATCGACACAGAGAGTGAAAGAATCAGAGGTACTTCTTGACTTTCTGAAAGCAGTCAGTTCCTCTTTACAAAGGCAGGGAAAGGAAAACCACACAGTAGCCTCCATTACTGATGGTATGTGTGAGTGAGAAGTTCCAGGACAAAGCTGTCAACACAGCTGAGCGACAGGTTAAAACTTCCATGGCTGTGGGGAGGTTGGAATGTTGCAGATCCAAGGTCTAACAACAATTTCTCTTAGGCAATCTTAGGCCTTAAAGAGGCATTCCTTGCCTACCTCTGTGTCAGATCTAACAACCTGAAAAACATAAAAATTGTAATGTATTAACAAAACCCTATTCTCTATCAATCAAAAGATTAAAAATGGTATCAGAGAAAAATGTAGAGCTCAATAAAAATCATTTAAAAAATTTTAAAAAATGGTATCAAATAATATTTGAGGTCTATAGTTGGGATTTCTCTGCCTGACTGCAGTCCACCTGTATCTCTCCACAAATGCATTTTAAAGAGGCCTTCAATTATGTCTTCATTTGATCCGTTACCACAAAGACTCCGTAAAACTGCTTCCACCTTGGAACAATGGGACCTGGGGTCACCTATACCCCTTTCCCCTGATCATGGTCATACAAGTTTGGTCACATCAACATACATGAGGCTCACACACAGCTGCCAATGTCAAGACTGTTTCTCAAGAACTCTAGGGTTAGATGTGTTCCCATGACTGTTGAAGCAATCAAATAAAATGCCAGGATTGTTTGCAAGGTCAGAGTGATCTTCAAGTGAAAACACAAACCTACACTCACAGAGTCTTCCTTGACCTTCATGCAAGAATAAACTATGAGCCAGCCTCAGCGAGAAGAGCGTGAAGATTTAGGAGGGGAGGCACCCTCCTGACCTGGAGCATTCACCCTTTTCATGTATTATTGCACTTGTGTGTTTGCTAAGTGAATTTCAGTTGGCTGCGTTCACTGATATAAGGGTACATATTAGTGAGACATATACCAGCCTCATTGTTTTTATTATTCAAAGTAATTAAAATTGTTTGTGTGAGATTGTATTGCCATTGGTGTTATTAAATAACTATATTTCCTACATTTCTTAGGGATTAGTTGACAGCTGAGTGATCTATTCAAAGCACATCACATTATAAAGCCATTTTTCAAGTCACTTTTACTATTGACTAATTTTTTTTAAATTACTATAACAAGAAGAAATTTAAAAAATAGTTCTCAGCAAATGAAATTAATTTTTGTGGCTAAAGTGAAATGGTTATTTTAATTAAAAAAATATTGTTAGTGCCTGCTTTGAAAATACAAGTTTAATACGTTTTATTGAAGTAGAATCATTAGAAAATTATCATTCAGATTAGATGAATAAATGTCTGAGAACTATATGTGTAACTCAATAAATAAATATCCTAAAACTGTAATAAGAAGAAGGCTTTAGGAACAAATCTTCCAGACTTGGTAGTGTGTGTGTGTGTGTGTGTGTGTGTGTGTGTGTACACAGGCAGCCATGCCCAAGTTTTTGTATGGGTGCCAGGGGATTTGAACTTGGGTCTTTATGATATTACAGCAAGTGTTCTTACTCACAGAGTTATATTTCCTGCCACAAATAAATTATTTTTAAAATACCAATGTATTAAGCCTGAAAGTGTAGATGAATGCAGAAAATAGTGAAATAAATTTCAAATTCATCTTAACAACTTAAAGTATACTCTTTCTTTCTTAACAAGACAAATAAGTTGCAACATACTATATGCATTTGAAAAGAATACACAGATCACATTTAAAAGAATCTCATTGTCATAGTTTCTTGAGCAATAATTATAATCAATCCTATAGTCCTGTAAAAAAAATTCAGTGACCTACATTTATTTATAATTGATTTGACAGCCTAGAAATCACAGTTACATGAGTTATGGGTTTGTGAGTCAGAGTTGCTAGTGGAATTAAGTCTACAATATAAAATATAATCTGCCTCCTTGATGGAAATGCCTGCAGTATCCTAGCCAAGTGCTGCTTCCTTAATTTGCCTGTGTAGAAGTCTAAATAGCAGGCATTTCAATCAACTCTAAATTTGCTAACCTACCTAATAGTCATCTCTGCGTTCAATAAAATTTGCTGGACACCTAAAGTGTTTCACAATGTGTTGGAAAAAGTTCTGTTCTTATAGATATGAGAGATGGGACTGAGGGAGTAGATTTAAAAAAAAAACATGAAATAATAAAGATGCAATGTCATAAATGCTAATTAACACAGGAATAGAAAGGCTGATGTTTAAGGTAATTTTGCCTGTGTACCTATCTTCTCTGTGAAATGAGATGTAGTATATTTGCCTGAGTCTTGACAAAGATAAACAGATTAGTCAATCAAGTGCCTACACACTTCTACAGAGGGATGGGCGTGTGGGAAATTTCAGTGAGGAAAAATCAAGTGTGCAAGCCCAAAATAAGAAAACAGAATGGTAAGACAACTTGAATTCTCCATAATCTCTGAACAGCTTTGGGGATATATGTTTAGGACAGGGTAGAAAGTATGGGAATACAAAATCAAGCCATACTTCTCCCCCATAGAACTGACTGTTCCTATGTATTGAAAAGGAAATAAATATGCATTTTAGGAGGAACAGAGACTTTCAGCATGTACTAAATAACTAGAAAGACAAGTAATGAAGGAAAAGAACAAACTAGAAAGTGCAACAGTTATAGAAACCATAGCCATCATATTGATTCTGACAGTTCAAAGCAAGAAGTAACATCAGAGATCCTTAATATATCATTTTAAGATGTTCTTATCATTTGTTTATATCTGTGATCCCTTCTGACAAATGTTCTGACAGAGGAGTCAGTCATCTATGGGTAGCAACTAAAGAAAACGCTTGATAAAAGAACAAATAGTAATTATGTGATGTGTCATTAGGTAAATTAAAAAGTAGTGGTTAAACAGTAAACAGTGAAAGCAATAGACAAACCACCTGAAAGATTAATCATACAGTATTGCTCCTCTTAACAAGAATATGAGCTTTATTTTAGCAGGTTACCATAATTATGGATTAGAGTTTTAAAATTGCACTACAATCCCTCAGATTCTTCAGGGAAAAATAAAGCTGTTACTTGTAAGTTTAAAAAGGGGGGGGGGATATTTTGATCAAAAGACCAGTTTTCAGTCTTCGAAAGCAATTATTCACTTTGTTGTACCAATTTCTGGAGGAGAAAAGATAACTGTTTAATTGGCGCTGGCTGTCTGTAAAGTCCATCATGGAGTGGAATTTAGGTGGTCAATCGTTGACTCAGAGCTGATCTCCAAGTGATCAGCTCTTAATCCTGAGAAAGGCGGCAGTGGAAACAAAAGACCACCACTTCATCCTTGGGCACGATTTTGAAATTTCTCAAATGATGATTTACTTCAAAAAAGTGAGCCATTCATCCAGCTATCTAGTTCTGGACCAGGATAAAATCTTTTACTTTCTCATAGGGTACCATCATTACTATCTGCACCTAGGAACACCCTTCACCATAGAACCTGTGCTATGCCATTGCTATGCAAGCTGAATTGAACTCTTTCTTCATAAGAAGGCTGCGTCAGGTATTTTGTTACAGTGGCAGAAAGTTTGACTGGTCCCGTTCATTTCCTCTCACGTGTCTCCAAGTAAACATCTGGGCCTCGTTCCTTCCAATGCAGATAGAGCCACAAATCTGAAGTGAAATATTTTCAAATGTCTCTATATAACAAAATAAGTATCGTCAGTCTGTGGATAGGAGAAGTGATGTTTTACAGAAAGATCCATTCACAAAGTGGCTAAGCATGCTAGCAAAGTGAGTTTTATGAAATACATGTTTAACAAAGCTCCGAGTTACTGCTGCTTGTTATGCTAGTAATGATGCATTTTACTTCAGAAAATCCTAAACTAGTGGTCTTCTAAGCCAGTGGTTCTCCACCTGTGAGTCGTGTCTCTTAGGGGTCAAACAGTTCTTACACAGAGGTCACCCAAGATTATTGGAAAGCACAGACATATTTATATTACAATTCATAACAGTAACAATTACAGTTATGAAGGGGCAACAAAAATAATTCTATGGTTGGGGGGGTCACCACAGCGTGAGGAACTGTATTAGGAGAAGGAAGCAATAGAAAGGTTGAGAACCACTGCTCTAAGTAGAATATAGACCAACATATCACAGTTTGCCAGGAGCATGGGTGTGTTCCAGTCATGTGCAACTTTGAATCTTAAAAGACAATCTTGTTCAAACTGACACTAGTTAGCCTTCTATGTGGAGCTGACCATATTTATCTGAAGTAGTTAATTCTCAGTCAGAACCATTCAAAGAAAGAATTGATCTTTGTTGTACTGTATTGTCCATAACACATCCCGTGTTTGAGACATAGTCAGAGAATATGAAAATTTGTCCGAAAACATTTGGCCCTTACAAAAAGAGCAAAAAGTAGCAAATGCAAAAACAATGTAGAAATGTGTTAGACTTATTACAGAGTTAGGCTGATGAGTTCATGATCCCGTAGCTACTCAGTACAAGAATATCACTGGCTTCATCTCTGTAGGCAACCACAAATGCTGTGAGTGTGTGTCATATACAGAAGATAATATGTCAGTTTAGACCCCCCCCAAACACACACACACAGACACACACATAGACACATGCACAACACACACAGAGACATATGCACAACACACATACACACACATAGATGCACAGGCACATGCACACACCGCAACACACAGACAAACATGTAAAGACATACACACAGAGACACATACACAACACACACCCAGACACACACAGACACATGCACAACACACATACACACACATAGATGCACAGGCACATGCACACACCACAACACACAGACAAACATGTACAGACATACACACAGATGCACACACAAATACACACACACAGACATACACACAGACATACACACAGACACATACACAGTAACAGAGATATGCATGCACAGACATACACACACAGACCCACATACACAGACACAACACATACACATACACAACACACACACAACACACACAGATGCAAATGCACAGACACACATGCACAGACACATATACAGCACACACAACACACACAGAGAGGCACACACACAACACAACACACAGAGACACAGACACAACACATACACAACACAACACACACTTCTGTCTTTTACATCCCTTCAACTCCCTCTTCTAAGATGCTCCCTGAGCCTCAGCTGTAGCTGTCATGTGTTTCTCATTTGCTGCAAATACTCCAGACACACGTATTCTTTGCACTTTGACCAGCAGTGACTTGCTGGGGTAGTATCACCCACTGCAGAAAGAAACTTCTCACTTCCCTGGTGAGGTCTGGCAGCTGCAGGCATGCACTAAGTCTTGAGGTTTTCTTTTTTTTTCTGAATATCATATGATCACCTCAAAATAATGGCAAATGGTAAGTTAATAATCCACATTTACCTGCATTAATTCATACATTAAACACCTGAAAATGGAATGTGGGGTGGAATCTTTATTGTTAATTATAAATATATTTTAATGGAAGTTTAAAATAAGAGAAAATGGAAGAAGGGGGACATTTTCAATTCTGTTCTTTTGGGAAATATTCATGAGGTTATACTGATTGTGACTTAGATAATTATTTTAATTACCAAAGTACTTGACTGAGACTTTATACATATTTTTAAATAACATTTAAATTTTAATTGTTTTTGAAATGCTCCCCCCAACTGATAGTCACTAATTTGAAAATTCTGCAGACACATATTTACCAAAGTCAATGTTAAGATTTATGAATAAACATGAATTTGAATTTGCCTTGTTTGAGATCACTGTTAGCTCCTTCACTTCTGAATCATCTAGTCACAATCTCTGCACTCGTGATAATGCTTTGACCTTTAAATACCCAGACTATTTGATCCTTGATACATTAAGATTTATCCTGTAACCTGAGAAATGCAATATTGCTAAAGGTTAATTAGGTGATGGAAGCAGATTCAGTTTGAGAAAATATAACTTGCAAAACTCTAATGAAAACTATTACAAATTCTTGCCATGAAGCAAAAAAGTCTGGAATTAAGATAATCCACAGCCTAGTGAACTGAGATGAGCAGAAGTGAATGTCAAAAACTGAGTTCTAGTCCTCATACTCTGTCATAAACTAACTTTCTAACTTTCTGGTTTGGGGAACATGCTTTCAGCCCTTCTAGTAGTAGGCTTAATATCTGTCTAATCATTAACTGAACCATGAAATTCACAAAGCTTTGTATTCGATGTCCTATGAAATTATAGACAGCCTTAAAGGGAGAAGTGTGCATAATGTAATTAAAGAAAATTTTAATGTATCATTCTACATTATAGCATATGTTTCATTCTAGCTTTGCTTTTGGTTTACTTGTGTGAATTTATTGTTAAAAAATTATTACCTGATATGACCATATTTTTAGTACTATTTACCCCTATCTACCTACCTCTGGGTCTTACACAGTAAGCATTCAACTACCTAAAAATTTAAAATATTTGGAGAAAGTATTCCAGAAAGTTTAGAAGCAAAGCATTTCAATTTTCCCCATGAACATGCTCCAGGGGATCAGTGAGGCATCAAAAATGCCAGATGAATGCCACTCTCATCCTAACAACAAGACTCTGAGTAATGCACAGAACAGAATCCATTTTATACACCCTACAAAGATATGTCTTGTGATGCATAGATGAATTAAACACAAATGGGTCTAGGCCCTCCAGAGAAAAGATGTGTAGTGGGAGCTGCGGTGGGCTGCGTTCCGGCCGCCCTGGCTCCCGCATGGTTTCCCGCCACCCAGCTAGCTTATGCCCCGAAATAACAACACACAAGCTGTATTCTTTTAAACACTGCCTGGCCCATTTCTATTCATGTGTGTAGCACCTTGAGGTGCGCTTACCAGGAAGATTCTAGCCTACGTCCATCCTGGGTTGGAGCTTCATCGTGTATGCTCTGGAGCACACCGCCATGGCGTCTGCCCCAGAGAGGAGAGGAAATGGCGTCTGAGCTCACTTCCTCTTCCACCTAGCATTCTGTTCTGTTTACTCCACCCACCTATGTCCTAACCTATGAGGGCCAAGCAGTTTCTTTATTTTTTTTAACCAATGACCTTCCTCCATCAAAGATGGAAGAAGGAATCATTCTGTCTTGGAGCAGAAGAGGTGGAGGGAAACCATAAAACAGCTAAGAACAAAATAACAGAAATGTTAATACATTTCAAATGTCTGAGTATGAGCTAGTGAGACAGTTAAAGAGACAAAGTGTCCCGGTTTCTAACCTTACATTCAGAAACACCTGTAGAGAACAGTGCATCTTTCAACTCTCATCTAAGATACTTCCAATTACAGTATGTGGTAATTAGCAGAGACCTGTAAATATCAAGATAAAAAGAATAAGAAATTACAGAATTCTCAGACCTAAATGGATTCTATATATTGCATTCCCTCCTCCCAAGGCTCAGGAATCATTGCAGAAGAGGGGTGGAAAGAACATGAAAGCCAGAGGCAGTGAATGACTGCAAAGATACAGTGTCTTCTGGACAATGAGACAGCTGCACATATGAGCTCATGGCAGTCACTACAGCGTGCACAGGACCATGCAAGTCCAAGCCAGACCAAATCTCAGCTTGGAGATGGGAATTGGGGATGAAATTCCATCCCTGGTCATGAAGCTTTTGGCAATTGTTAGCTGCTGCTGCTGCTGGTGTGTGTGTGTGTGTGTGTGTGTGTGTGTGTGTAAGAGAGAGAGAGAGAGAGATACATTACTGAAAAACCACACAACTCAAAGTGGTCCTGGTGGGATTTAAAGAATGAGAAAAGGACACAACTTGGATAAATTGGAAAGAGAAGGTGGACCTAGGAAGAGTTGAAAGAGATGGCTATTATCAAAAGATGCTATACCAACCTCTCAACAAACTAATAAATTAAATAAATAAATAAAAGAAGGAAAAATGAGAGAAAAAATAGGAAAAGAAAATGAACATGCAGTCTCAGTTTACAGTAAGTCATGCCTCTCTCCAGATGGTTCCCACCAGATCAGCAGGGCGAGAGGTGGAGGGAAACGCCTGTGTTGTAATAAATATGCTATACACATGCACTTATGGCTGGGTAAGTGTTGCTTCTCTGGGGGCAGGAATGTATCTGCTGTGGTCTAAATATTTTGGTCCCTTGATGAACCCATTTGCTGACCTCTTAACCACTAAAATAGTTTTAGGAGGTAAGGCCTTTGAGAAGTAATTCAAGTTTTCAATCATGGACGGTGAAACCTTATGAAAGAGATTAGAACTATCATAAAGAGACATTCAAGAATGGCCATGAACCTTTTCATCATGTGAGAGCACAGCTAGAAAGCCTCATCCATGAATCACAAACAGGACTCTCACCAGACACTGAAGCTACAAGCATTGGACCTCTGGAGATTGCTTGGGCTATAATTGGGTTAAACCTGTAAGTCCTTCAAATTGGTCTTGGCAAGGAATAAATCCATATTATTATTATTTTCTTTGATGCATAAACTGCTTCCTTTGTTTTTCCTTAATTTCTTTCATCTACAGCTCCATCTTTGTAGATACTGAATGCATTCTGCAAAAGATTTTCTTACGGAACGATCACTCTCTAAACAGAAAGCTCCTAGGGGTCCTGAGCGTTGAGAGGCTCTGAAACATAGATTAATTTCTTTATTATTAGTTCCTCCTTAGGCCCAGGATTTGTTTTGGGCTCATGTTTTGTTTTGGTTTTGTTTTCTGATTTGGAGTTAAAAGTTGCTTTGATTTTTTTCAGGCTCCTATTTTCTTTCTTTATTCATGTACCAAGGACATATTAAGATTTGAGTTTTTTTAAAAAAAATGAAGTATGTATTTATATTTTTTATTCTCTTTAGTCTTAGATAACTTTCAAAAGAACGGGGATATGTATACCTGCATTTTTTCCCTTTTCTTTTTTGTTCAGCCATTGTACTAACTGAAGGAGGAAAGGGGGAGGTATTAGAAGCCACTCCCAATCCTGTCACTCCTACATAGTTCCCTTCAGGTTTCTCCGCTACTCTCCATTTAAAGGTACAAGAATTAGTGCATAGCAACGAAGGCCTAATTCTGCTGTGCCTTTTGTAACTTAACACTGCATCAGAATGCACCACTGATTGTTGGAGAGCCACTCAGCAAATCCACAGGATTCTCATTTACACATTTAGTCATTAATATCTGCCTTCCCACTTCCTACTCTGAAGACAAGAAAATGGAATTTCTTTCAGTGACTCCAAACTCCTTATATTAATTATCTTCTGACACAAAAATATATGGTGTTTATTCTCCACATTCCTTTCGACCATCCCCTCTTCCCTTAGTTCAGATGTCATTCTGTAATGATATAATGAAGGACATTCTTCAGAGTATGGGGCAGGCAAGAGGACACATACCTATAACTGATATCTGCATCACTTTCAGAGCTACACTAATTCGTTAATTGTATGCATTTCTGAAACTTGTTTATCTCCCTTGACAGCATTTTTCAGAAATGCTCATTTATCTTCATATTTACCTTCTGTAAATCATATCATGTGTGTCTAAGTAGCTAAAAATGTTTAGGCGACTTTCATCATAGTTGACCCCCTCCATTATATTTGCCACGCAGTTGATGAATATAAAATTCTCAGCATGCCCATTGAAGTTCATATTTCCAAGAAAAAAAAGGGTTTAAAAATTTGAAAGGATAAACTAAATCAAAACAGACAAAAAGTCACTTCCAAAGGTAAAGAATGAAGCGGAAAGGAGAAATTGGAATAAAACATGACTTCCATAAATACATTTTGTCTTACACTTTTTAGTCTGACTTGGCAACAATATAAATATGTTAATTACATTAAAATATGGAGTTAAGAAATAAATCTAAGTACCAAATTGCTCCTATGACCAGATGAATATTTTATTTCAAATAATAGAGAATATATCTTGAGGAAGGAATAACTTCCAGTAGTTTTGTTTAATGTGATTTGAGTTTGTTTTGTAACAGTTTACAGATAAACAACTGAAAAATGGCTTTGAAATGGGTTCACTATGAAATAAAATCAAAGTTCACATAAATGTTTATTCGGGGATGAAATGTCAGGAAAGCAAGAATGAGGAGATGCACAGGTGTAATTTGAAGGCAAGGAGAGTCTGTGTGTGATAGATTTTGCAAAGCTGACTAGGACTTCAAAACTTCCCTGGCTTTGCAGGGCATTTGAGGAAAAGCATCAAGAAGTTATTTAAGTAGAAGAGAGAGTTAGATTTGTTCCCCGTCTTTCATTGACCAAAGTCACTCATGGGAACTAATCAGTGTTCCCTTCCACCTGGATTAGCAGATTCTACAGAATCTTTTATGATTTGGCTGAAACAGAAAAGTCCTGGGACAAGAAGGAAGAGGAACAATCCTTGGGACAGACAAAATATCGCCAGGAGATCACTTCATAGAAAGGAACACACTCATGCAGCTCAGCATGGGTCCCTTGGCTTTCAGCATCAGTGAGAGCATCACGGAGCTGCTCGCAGGACCACAGGAGGAGCTGAAGTGGTCCATAGCACCACTCCAGACAAAGATCAAGTGAAATAAACTCAAGGACCATAAGTCCACACACCAGCTCTAATGTAGTTATTCGGATGCCAGTCAGCTCTATAGTTCTTACCAAAGAAGGAAAAGATGCCAGTGAAATCAAAGATGATACCTGAATTGCTATGGTTTATAAGTTCTCTCCCTCTCCCCTTCTCTCCCTCTCTCTAGATTATTTTGAAACAGGGTTTTTGTGTGCAACCATGGCTGTTCTAAAGCTTGTGCCGTACACCAGACTGGCCTCAAACTCAGAGATGTGCCTGCCTCTGTCATCCGCATTGCATTGCATTGCATTACATTGGGATTAAAGGCATGAGCCACCACACCCCACTTACCGTTCTCTTTTCAATATACCCATATCCTGCTTATCTATTGATGAACAAGAGCAGCCATGGCTCATTGATCAAGACTACTCTTAGTGCTCAGATTCTTCCTCAAATACTGTTCATGAAAGGAAAAAAAGAATAAATCAATAAATCTTGGTTCCAATAATTAAAAATGGTTCTAGGACTATGATATAAAAAGCATAAAAGGTGAAGTGGGGGTGTAACTGAAAATGATATTAAGGACTTTTTTTAAATTGTTGTTTCAAGAGAACAAAGAATCCACCTTAGAGCAGCTCCTCAGCTTCTTCTAGCCAATGATAATATAGCCCCGGCATCTAAGATTAAAAATAATTACAGTAGACTGGAGCCATACAAAAATTATGAATTAGTAGATACACAGAAAGCAAAATTAAGATCTCCATCGGCTGTATTTGGAAGTCTGTGGTCTGCAATCAGGAGTCTACTACATACTTTGCTTTTGTTAATTAACTGCACTTAGTATGCAAGAAAATCTCTTGAAAATGCTGGAGAAAGGATAGCATTGAAAAACTGACCATTTTGTGACCTCAGATGTGCTGGTGAACCTAGATTCAGACATTTCCAAATAATACAATTCTAGTGGAAATGTTGGCAATAAACTTCATGATACATGGAGCGGTTTTCAGACAATGGCCCCAGTAACAGGGTAATATGATGAAGGTACCCACTGCTTCATTGATCTGATGTAACTGAAAGCCTAGGGATCCAGGGAGATGTCTGTGCTCCCGTACTTACTATAACACTACCCACAGTAGACCAGCAATGCGACCAGCTTGGGTGTCTGTCATGGCTTGAAAGAGGAAATGGTAATATATACTTACTGGGGTTGTATTCCTCCGGAAAGGTGGAAAAAATGCAACCATCTGCAGGGGTAAAAAGGTGTGATAAGTTCACTGTAGTAAGCTGTTGTACAGTTATTTCACCTCAATTGAAATATTCCATCCAGGAGAGAGACTCACTAACAGTCAGGAAGTAAACTATACTTCCAAGACTCAGGAAGTAAATTTACAGGTTTTAGGAAACTTCTGAAAGCTGTAAGAAGCACAAGGTCCTTCCTCCAACATTATATAAACAATAACAATTGCTGGAGAAAGGAAATTTGTTAGGTGAGCTGCCTTCCGGTCACGCAGGGTTCCAGGGACAATTTTCATGAGTCCTCATGCACGCTGAATTGGAATCAACATTTTTCTTGGAACTACTGCTTTTGAGTGACCCTTGACCTAAATGTTGCCCCTTACTGATGCACTTATCTGTAATACTAATGAATTTGCTAGTTCACTTAGCTCAGTGGTTCTCAACCTTCCTAATGCTGCAACTCTTAACACAGTTCCTTACATTGTGGTGACCCCCAAACATAAAATTATTTTGTTGCTACTTCATAACTGTAACTTTGCTACTGTTATGACTCCATAATGTAAAGATATGTTTTGTGACGGTCTTAGGAGATCCCTGTAAAGAGTTGTTCAGCCCCCAAAGAGGTCCACAACTCACAGGTTGAAAAACATTCACTTAGCTAGATTCAGGAAGCATGTTTTGTTTGGTCTGTTATTGGTGAAGAAGACAGCCCCCTTCCCCGCCACCCACACACATCCAGGCTTCCCTTCCAAACCCTGGATTAGGCACAAACCATACCAAAAACACTGGTTTTCACAGAGAGATCCTTTACTAAGTGAGGAAGAAAAAAGTGAATACTTTCTGACTCGGGCAGAAAAACAGCATCAAATGACCTTGTAGGTAAAATTTTTAAGAAGAGAAAAAGGGGAGGTCTGTGTTAGAGTGGGCTAGGATGCAGTGGTATGTTTTGACTGTGCATGTTAATTAGGTGAGCCAAAGGGAGCTTTTGATTGCAGGTCTTTAATACGTTGAAAGCTGGACCTTGGTAGTAAGCTCCAGGAGGAGGAAGTGGCTAAAATAGAGGGACAGACCTTGGTTCCTAGACTTAGGAATCTAATCTAACGATTTTAGGCAAGACAATGGGAATACCAGAGCCATGCTTGACACATTCGAGCGGGCCAGAGTATCTTTAGCTGGTGCCTTCCTCAGATGATTCTTCATGTGTATTAGTCTAGAGTCGCAGTATTTATTGATGAAATCTCTCATCTATCTATCTGTCTGTCTGTCTGTCTATCTATATTTCTCTCTAAATATATACAAAGGAAACTTATTGGAATGACTTACAGACTGTAGTCCAGCTAATCCAACAAAGGCTAGCTGTGAACAAAAAGTCCAAGAATCTAATAGATGCTCAGTCCCACAAGGCTGGATGTCTCAGCTAGTTTTCTGCGTATGCTGGAATCCTGAAGAAGTAGGCTCCAATGTCAATGAATGGATGTGCTAACAAGGAGAGAGCAAACCTACAAAGAGCAAGAACTTCCTCCTTCTATGTCCTTATATAGGCTTCCAGCAGAAAGTATGGCACGGATTAAAAGTGTGTCTACCTGCCTCATGATCTGGATCAAATGCATGTCTCAGAGGTCCAGACTTAAAGTGGATTCACCCACTTCAAACCAAGCAGAAAATCTCTCACGAGTGTGCCTTCCATTTCTGGATTGTAGTTCATTTCAGTTATAGTCAAGTTGACAAGCAAGAATGGCCATCACATCACGTCTTTCCAGGAGAAACCATAAAGCATAAGCAAATGAGCCAGGAAGACTCAGAAAGACAAATATCCCTCTTTCTTTCATTTACTTGTGGATTGTAAAATTTTTGTAGATATATAAAATTATCTGGGGGAGGAAAAAGGGCTACTTGAGGAGAAAGTAATGTGAGATTTATTGGAGGCATTCTTAGTACTTGTTTGTTTGTTAAAGTGATAAATATCCTGATAAAATCGTTTTAAGGAAAAGAGAGGTTATTTTGGCTTAATTTAGAAGAATTACAGCCCACCATGATGGAGAATGTCAGTAGGCAGGGCAGGCAGAGTGACAGGAGGAGGAACACTGATGGTCATGTTGTATCCCACACACCACAGAGAAAATTAAACTTGTATGTTCATTCACTGTGGTCAAGTAATGAAGTCAACTGAGGTGACATTCAACAGTTGGGTTGATAACAAGTGGGCTATGCCACCAAGGAGTTTTTATCCAGCAACAAGGAAGAGTAAAATTATATCATTTGCTAGAAAATAGATAGAACTGGGGGTCATCTTGTTAGGCCAATTCAGCCTGACTCAGAAAACTACTTATGAAATGCTTTCTCTCATTTGTAAATTCTAGATTTTATGTATATATATATATATATATATATATATATATATATATATATAATCACACAAGCACACATACTCACATACACAATGTACTGGACACAAACACATAGATGAAAAAAGCAGAAAGGAGTCTGACAGAAGGAAGATTAGTGGGAGAGGAGAAAGGGGAAAGAGAGAAGGCTGAGAGCATAAGGGATCACTAGAATCAAAGTATATATACACTTCAGAGCAGTTATCACGATAAATTCCAGCACGATGTTCAATGCATACATAACAAATCATTGTTTAAAATATACGGCAACAATGCAATGTGTACATGCTACCAGGAAGAGGACAGCCAAATATAAAATGGTCCAATTCATAATCTCAATCAATTGATATGATTCGTCAGCAAATAAATACTTCATAAGTAAGAAAGATGAGAGAGCTCTTGCCATATGCTAAAGAAAGTTTCAAAGATCAACTAGGCAAAAGTAATATGTGACTCTCGATTGGATCTTGTTTCAAACAAACAAGTATTAAAAGATACTTTGATATGAAAAATTGTTATAAACTGAAAAGTAAAAATATTCAGCCGGGCAGTGGTGATGCACACCTTTAATTCCAGCACTTGGGAAGCAGAGACAGGAAGATCTCTGTGAGTTTGAGGCCAGCCTGGTCTATAAGTGTTAGTTTCAGGAAAACTAGGGATGTTACACAGAGAAAACCTGTCTCAAAACAACAACAAAAAAATAAACAAAAACAAATTAAAAAGAAGACATTAAAAGAAGCAATTATTCTTATTAGTCCTGTAATTTTATTTATTAGCATCTCTATTTAGAAAGAGTCAGGTTACCTAGCCCAGACTAGGCTTAAACTTTGAGTACTCCTGTGTCAACCTCCAAAGTGCTAGAATACAGGAATGTCTTAAACTTCTATTTTTAATTCGTTAGATGCTATAACAGAATACAGCTATGTAACTTTAAAAGATCCTTCAGTGGGAGAAGTGTGCTGATTGTGTAGTATGCAAAATGACAACAAGAATTGTCTTAAAATACTCCATAAATTTCAAACATGAGGATAAAGCAGGTAGGACAAGACTGAAAAAATGCCCAGGACTGTTTTAACTGGGGTCACTTATGGCGTTATCTTCTCAATTGTGGATACTTCTCCAACAAATAATAAATCCAAACATGCAAGCATAAATTTATATTAATTTATGATTCAAGTTTCTTGAAACTCAAAGCAACTGTATAATATGAGATCATAATTCCTATCTACAAGGAAGTTGGATGTGAACTTCCAGTGAGAACTCTTTCCTGTGGATCTCGCATGCCTCTCCAAAGAAACGACCAGAAAGAAAGCTTAACGCCCACTGTTTTCCTCATTCAGATTTTTGTGTCCTAGCGTGTCAGATCCACTCCTTACTCAGCTTTGCTCGTGCAAACCACCTTAACTCTCTCTATTCAGCAGAAAGGAAGCCTGACATGCACAGCAAATGTCTGTAGCACATGGAGGTTCCACTCCGTCATTGCCCTCACTCCTCCAGAGAACTGCCAACTCGCATCTGAGAAGCAAGAGGAACCTGAACAGCTGTCCATCTTTATGCAGATGCAGCATGAAATCTCACTGCCCGAAACAATTCAGAAGCACCGCTGGGAACAGTGCTATTGAATAAAGGAGGCTCTCTTTGTTGCTGGAGTCTAGGAAAGGCTGTGCAAGTGGGAATGGTTACTAGGAAGTTTGCAAACTGAGGCGAAGGAGAACAAATGCCTTTAAACTGCAGTAAAGGTGGTAAAGGCAGTTTTCTACATTTGATCATCTACAGTCATTCTGGGGACAGAACATAAAAGCAGAAGATGGCTTCCACTGGGTTAGTCTAAACCAAAATCCAAATAACTTTTTCATTTCCATTCTCTTCACAGCTACATAAACCCACTACATCACTAATAATTCAGATTTCTTACATGGTGTATAGATATTCCTGTAATTGAACCAGAAGAGCAAATTCCAGCATTTCAAATTTCAAGCCTTGAAACACACTCTTAGGCAACAAACTCACCCTGTCTTTTATCCTGTTTCTCCTAGACAGAAACAGGGATTAAGAAATCTTGATTGATTATGCTAAGAAAACATGAATGTCACTTCCAAAACTTCACTACTTCTTTCCTAATGAGTATTAAACATGTTCACAAAAAACAATGCAAATTACTGTCAGTAACAACAAAGCTAAGTGCTACGAGCTCACCAAGAACAATGTCTTTGAATAAAATGTCCTGTCCTGTTTGTCTCCTGTGTCACCCTTTCCCCAGCTGGGGACAGTTGTACAAGATCTGCATACACAGAAGGACAAGAAAGTAAGAGAGGGGCTGTTTAGGAGAAAGGAGGGGTGTTTAGCAGAAGCGGGGGAGACAATAGACAACAATGGGGAGTCAGAGGATCACAGCACAGCGCATATGTCTGTGGAAATGACCAGAAACTGAAATTAATACATGACTTTCAAAAGAACTTTTGTAGAACACACTTTGCCAAATAATCGAATAATCATATCTCACAGAGCCAAGGATTACAGACATTTGCCAATTTTTATTATTGTTCTGACAGTGAGAGACAAAAAAGGAGGAGATTCACTGTTGTTTCAGATGACATAATTCTTACTGAACACTGGCAACTGCGTGTTTTCTCTTTCCAAGCACTGTGACTGGGAAGGGAAACTTGGGTTCACAGGGTTTGTACCATGGAAGTGTTTAAAGAAGGAATCAGGTCCCAGCAGGAAAATACAGAACTCACACGATTAGTTCTATAAAACAAAATTAATATGTGAAGCGAATTTCATAGTCACGTAGAGCGCTGAGCAAGCAGAGGAGGCAAGCCAGTCCAGAGCCCAGCAGCTGCAGATAGCTGCTTTGTCCTCCAGCCTGGAGGGACCAAAGAAGGAGCCAGTGCTGAATCCAAACAACATCTGGTAGAGATCACACTCAGGGAGTAAGAGCTGCCCAGCAGGTGATGACTTTTCTTTTTTTTTTTTTTAATTATTGCGGATACCTTGCCCAACAAAGAACAGGATCTTAGTAACCATGAGTGAAATTGCACTCCTTATCTGGGCACATTTAATTGCTTCATTCTAATCGATCACACAGTGTTCTAGTCACTGGGAACATGTAATCTAGAGAGATGCTGCTGCTGCCTCCTGGGCCTGAAAAACCAAATGGTTTTCCAAGGTCTTCGATAAACTATTACACGAATACTAACCGAAACAGCCCTGTCCTGACAGTCCGGAGCCATATTCCTCTACCACATCTTGTCGACCCTTCCTTGACTCATGAGTAAAGTTTTCAGTTTGAGATATCAACAGTACAATCCCAGCATTTCTCCAGGACCTTAAAAGGAAAACAGAGTTAACACCTGTGCAAACTTGCCTTAGCTTTGAAAACTGTTTTTCATTTTCTGGGTTGTCATTTCTAAAAAGACAAGAGATTATTAGAAGTGGATTCCAGTCCAGATCTACATGAAGAAAAGCTATCTATAAATGAGAAAATCCTTGAAATAAAAATTCAGTTTTCTTGAAAAGCCCTGTTTCTGGGCGGCACACTGAGAAATATGCTTGTGTCTCCTTGTACCAAAGATGCCCCTAGAGTATAAAAATATAAAGAATGAAGAAATTAACCACTCAGCAGGAGTAAGATGAGAGTTGTGTGTGTGTGTGTGAGAGAGAGAGAGAGACAGAGAGAGACAGAGACAGAGAGACAGAGACAGAGAATATCAGAATGCAAGCTACAGCTTCACTAACGTTGCAAATGTCTGCCACTCCAACCCACAATAAAAGAAGAAATTAGCATTTGTGGAGGCATCAAAAAAAGCAAGACAACTTTGCCAAAGATCTCAGGTAAGACCTACAGTTAAATAACCTACACTACCACCAACAATTCCTGGGTGGTAAATACTATATTTTGACTCACTCCACAGCTAAGTCAATATACTTTTTCTTTATTTTTCTCTAACTTAGGACACAGAGGCAAAGTACTCAAGTTCTTCATCTCTCAGAAGAAACATAAAACAGACCATAAGGGGATAAGAATATCTGCCAATGACTGCTGAATTCTGCCAGTAAGACTGAGAAGCCCGAAAGCACAATGACTTTTTTTTTTTTTTTTTTTTTTTTTGATGGTTGGAAAGGAGAAAAGATCGTTGTCTGGGGTGCCTGCCATGAACATGGTTACTTCTCTTTTCTGGATACAAAGATAAGACCTAACAGACGGCAAAAGGAAAGGACCGGAAGTGGACCCAGAAATACACAGAGGCCTCTCTAACAGAATGGTTTTGCTTACTAACCCTCCTCCGCAGTTCAATCTAACAAAGTCAGTCACATAGGAGCCTGGGCTGGCACTGAGGGATAGCATCCTAGATGAGAGTCCTCAGCTTCGTGTCCCATTTGTCTTTGCTTTTGTAAAGAAGTGTCTGTGTGCTTGTAAGCCTATATTTACAGAATTCAAAAACAGCACATCAAATAAATATTTAGGTACCTTTATTAAACTATATATATATATATTATGACTATATATTCTTTACTTAATAATAATGACATATGATAAAGTCATCACTGTTCAATTTCATCATCACCTAGGTGATATAATATTGTGGGGTTGTCATATGTACAATCTTCATTGACTGATACTATTATTTAGTATATGACTATATTTAATATACTTCACTGTATTTAATTTACATATGCAATCAAATGCTATATATGGGTGCCTATAAGTATATATGTCCTTATATATTACGAATTGAATATGGCTTATAGAAACTGCTTAGAAGCACAACAATTTCAGATGTAGGATATTTTTCTAAATTTTGAATGTTTACATTTCCACCACGAACAACCTTGGGGATGTGACCTGAGTCTAAAAGAAAGTTCTCATGCATTCTTCTACACATAACCCATATGTAATTTTATACAATATTTCTAGTGCAGTGATGTTTTGCCTGTGAGGAGCATAGACTTAGAATTTTCCATATGCGGTGCCATTTCAGTGGCGGATGTGGTCCCAGATCTTAGGACACTGAGGAAGGAGAATTGCAACACCTTTAATGCCAGCTGGGTCTTCATCATGAATTCCAGGACAGTCAGTGTTATAGATTGACACCCTGCTGAAGAAGAGAAGAAGAAGAGGAAGAGGAGGACCAGGAAGAAGGGGGAGGGAGAAGGGAAGGAGTAGTGATGTGGGAGTACCTTCTGTATGCTGTGAATGTTTTATTACCATTGGTTATAAAGAAGCTGTTTTGTCCTATGGCAGGACAAAATATAGCCAAAGAAATCTGAACAAAGATACAGATAGAGAGTAGGCAGAGTCAAGGAGATGCCATGAAACTGCCAAAGGAGAAAGATGCCAGAACCTTTCCAATAAGCCATAGCCTCATGGTGATACACAGATTAATAGAAATGGGTTAATTTACCATCTAGAAGAGTTAGTTAATAAGAAGTCTGAGCCAATAGGCCAAACAGTGCTGTAATTGACAAAGCTTTTTTTGTGATTATTCGGGTTTGGGCAGCTGGGGAACCAAAGCAGAATCTCAGTCTATGGAGTAGGGGAAGATTCTCTGTGCTACTAGAGCTTTTCAGGTTTCAAATTACATTAGTCTCTCTCTCATGAAAGATAAAAATCTTCAAATTCCAGAACAGGTGGTGGAAAAGTTAATACCATGCCAGCCCTAGCTGAGGCACTATTGGCAAGCGATGGCTGCTGGATGCAGGCGATGCATTTTTCTTCAGATTCACTCCGTGAAAGGTGGCCCATTCTCTGGTGGTTGGTCCTTCACTGTGAGTATAGGGGCAGCACTAAGTAGAATCAGTAGGTTATTTTATAAAAAAGTACATGAAGTTGGAAGGAAAAAGTGTTGAGGGGTGATTAGAAGAAGCTCAAAGAGACGCTTTGGGGGTGGATTTGATTTGATCAAAACAAATTCCTATCTGAAATTAAAGCAACATATACTCTACAAAGTTTCAATCTCAGGTCCTCACTAAGTAATAACACAATGACTTAAAACTGCTAAGAAGTGCTGCCTGTTTAAGTTCAAACCTTTTACATCCCAAGCTTCACCTATGGGGTTCTTACTATAACGAATGTGACAACTTCCAGGACAGAAACAAAATGGCAATAACCTACCGAAGGGGAAGGGAGAATAGGTAAGAAACACAACGGATTATGTTGCGAGAGGTCCTTCCGCTCCTCCAGCCAATAGCCGCTGAGATACCAGCCCATTGGAGCGTGGTCTCTTTCCCTTTAAAAAAGCGGCTACTTCCCTCCTCTCTCTCTTTACTTCCTGCTCCGGTTCCAGCGACTAGACTTCTTCCTAATTGTGCAGAGGGCTGTTGTCTGAGACGGTGATCTGTAAGTTTATTCCCCTTTAAATAAATACCACTCTATTAATCACAATTCCAAACTGGTGTGGGATTGTTTATGACTTGCGCCTTCAGGATTAAGCTGAGGAGCCTGTCTCCAACTGATAAGATCAATCACTCTGCTATTCTCGAAATATTTTAAATATCATCCTACTACCCCCTAGGTGGGGCAGCAATATTTGAGAGGCAGAAAGGAAAGCAGTTAGATGGAAGGCAAGGCTCTCTGCATCAGACCTGCTGAAATTCCAAGGATCTTTAGACCAAGATATGGAGGTCTTTGAAGTTAGCAGCCAACCAAACATGTTTCCTAAAATATGAGGAATTCCACCCCCAGTGACCAAAAGTAGGGAGGGTTAAAAAGACATTACCACTAGAATAGGGAATGAAGTAGAAAATGACAGAGTGTGAAATTGTGGCTTTTCATTACTAGCCCCCTCTAGCTCATTGGCTATTTTCTCTGTATATTAATTGATAAAATGTGATAAGCAACCCAACTGGTGCTTTAATATAAACTTTGGCGATGTAGCGTGGGTTCTCCTTTTTTGCTGTAATTATTTTTTTACTAACCTTCCTTGAGAATACATCTTTAAATGGCTTCCACCTTCCCAATGCAATCATTAAAATAATAAGCAATTACGTGGGTAGAGAACATACTTCTAAGGGATTGAGAAACTGGAATGAAGTGATTAAAACCCCAAAGAAAAGCTGGGGTTCTAATTAAGCTGCTCTCTATGCAAGAATTACTCAAACTTTAAACCGTATGTGTGTTTAAAAATATTTGTAGAATTTACTGAATTAATTATAAAGTATTGCTTTTCATCGGAGAAGTGATCTTGTATTATATTTAGTCTGCTTATTCATAATGTATCTTAAGAACACATAGAGGGGTTATAGTTAAACTGACACAAACAAGAATATTCATAATGTACAAAACACCACGACTAGGCTGAAATAACACAAAGACGCCCTTCAGCTCATTGGTCAGCTTCCTGAGAATTCCAATCGCTCCATCTTGCCTACATCCTCAATGTGGGATAGGCATCTGAGCATCCTCCCTAAGGCATTCAGTCAGCCATACCTCATTCGAAGCCTTGTGCTCCTAGGTGTTTCTGAAGCACAGAATACAACTGGACAGCCTCTTTTTCTTTTCTTCCTCCTCTTCCTCCCCTTCCTCCTCCTCCTCCTCCCCCTCCCACTTCTCTTCTGAGGCATCCAGTCTTATTTAACTCCACTCAATGAGTGATCTAGATCTGTGTACTCACTCTAATACACAAGATCCTCCACTCAGTGAGTGATCTAGATCTGTGTACTCACTCTAATACACAAGATCCTCCACCTCAGAACCCTGCTGAGCCACGTCAAGTGTTAGCAATAGCTGTGATCCTCCTCATAGGAACTTTTGCCTTATACCCAGTCAGACTATGTTATTACCGAAATTTTGTTTTGCTTTCTTTTCAGAGTGGCTAGAATAGTTCTGCGAAGAACCTGGTCCCATAGGATACTAGCATTGGCTCTAGACTGTGTTAGGCTTCAAAACTTGCCCTGGGTCCTCAACTTCTAAAAATTAGCCTAAATCAGACTTTCAGTTGGGGAATGATGAAATCCCTTTTGCCCATCTTTCAGTTGTCCCAAGTCTCCTGGAACCTATTCTTCATGATACAGGAAAGTATACCCTTCTGTCTTCCCATGGGAAAGAAGGAGCTGAGACAAGACTGGCTCAGCCAGAGTAAGAGACCTTTCCATTCTTATTGCTTTCTTTATATTTGTGTGGGAAAACCTGGAATTGGGTGAAGAAAGCAACCAGTCACACAGTCGTTAAACTGGGTCTTTCTTGGTAAGCACAGTTTATTAAAAATAAATAAATTAAATTAAATATGAAGAATATGACTGGCTCGAGTTGAAGGTTGCTTTCTGCACTCTGTACCTTAAAAAGCAGAATCCTCTACCATTTGTACTTAGTACCTGACATTTGGGAACTATTATAGAACTGTAAAAGTATCACCAACATCTTAACATGTGGGCATTTATCATCTGTCTATGTTTCTTAAGGAACAAGGGTGAAAATATACTCAGGAAAACCACAGATCAAGAAATAGAATGATATTGGATGGAAGGAGAAAAGACAGATTAAAGAGGTATTTTTAGAGAAGATTCAGTAGGACTAACTGGATCGTGAATGGCAGTACATAAAATATGAGAGACTACCAAAAATAAATCTAAAACAAATGTTAAAAGTTGACAGTTTATGTCTTGCATTTGATTCCTGATCATTTGTACAGATTATTTAATGTTATCAAATATATTTAAGATGCTCAGCAAATATTACTCATTGTGTAGTTTAAAGGAACATTTCAATTAATATAAACCTATTGATGCATTAATTTATGGATTTTTCTTTATGGAGTTTTAAAATTTTTATTGTATGCATCCATTATACATGACACTGCTAGTGAGGGCATTTTCATTCACATTTATATTGTACATTTAGTGTATAATATATAAGATTAATATTCTAGGTTAATTTTTGTGAATTTGTTTTAAAAAAGGGATTTAACATAGTCATTTTTTTGGTACGTAGGGACGTGTGCACGCACATGTGTGTGCATGTATATGGAGGCCAGGAATTGCTTCCCCAATCAATCTTTACCATATTTTGGAAATAAGATCTTTCATTGAACCTGGAACTTGTTAGCTGGATAAACTGATAATCCATAAGCCCAGGGTTCTTCCTTTGTCTGTTTTCCTTATATTGGGATCAACAGGTTCCTGAGTCAGGCATTTGCATGTGGCTTATAAAGACAAAACTCAGGTCCTCATGCCTTCACAGCAAGCACCTTGCCCTGAACAGTTTCCACAACCATTAGCTTTTCTTTTAAAACTAGGAAACCTAGCTACCCTGAGCTGACAATCTTGTTCCACCTGTCACTGGAGCTCAATTTTCCTTGTCCCTTGATAGGATATGTGTACCTCTACCCAGCTATTCCCAGATTCTGCCGCTGTTTTTTCCCTATCAATACATGATCTTGCTAGTCCGATTTTAACAGTCCTGTGTTAAAAAAGACAGAATGACCAGCCTCACTGTTGGAGGTAGAAAAGATTAAACTTCACGAAAGTATTTGTCACAAGACAGCACAGGCCAAAGCCTATAGATAGGAATATGGGCTCTGAAGAAAACAAAGTTTGCATCATTCACCCACCCACCAATATATTCATTGAATTCCTGATTTACTCTGTTCCAACAAATACATCCTAGAAGTCTGTTCCTTGGGGCCTTGGGACTGGCCAGTGAGGGGTATAGAGAATAGAAGGTAGAAATGGCTTTTGTCTTGAAAGTGGTTTCAATGTTGTTAATCAAATGAATGCATTTAAAACTTTAAACTGCACCTTGGAAAGCTGTTATGTGTCTAAGAAGTTGGAATGTGGAGAGGGTTCACTCAGAGGGAAGTAGAGAAGGATTTCTAAGAATCCGCTAGTGACAAGTGAGGTGCAGGGCATATTGACATGCAGGAAAGCAAGCAGATTCTGGGAAAAGCAAGCAATCTATGTGAATGTGAGTCCAAGACACTAATTGAGAAGCAGCGGTGCAGAGGTGGAGACATTGAAAGAAACACATGGGCAACTGAGGCTGAGTATCAGTAGGGTTCTGGCAAGCCACGTCCTGCTGTCTTGGAGAGGTATTATGTGTCATCTTTACCTAGGTACCATGAGAATTCATTGATAACTGCGTAGTAGTTAGCAACAGGAGCAAAGGCTATCAAGATTACTGGTGCATGTTTTATATGTCATAAACGTAATCACAATTTTATGTATCATATGACATAATCAATGGATGGAGATAGGTAAAAGAAGCTACGGGGTAAAGTCAAGGAATTAACCCTGCCACGGTGTAGCAGAGGATAAATTCTACTAATGTGCTTTAAAATGGAAAGGGGGAAGACACTAAGGTTACTCATTAGCACTCAGGGCAGTCATCGGATAAATAAGTTACCTTATTTAGGTTGTATCAGACTGTAATCTGACATCTGTGACAAATGGTCTCTTATTTATGTTTGTGTTCTGTTAGTGTGTGCAGCAAGCTGCCACCACCAGGCTCTCAGACTCCTCCAAATTTGTTTGACTCCTCTTCCCAATGTTTGCCAACTGCAAGAGAGAAGTAGAAATCTTTAACTTTCTAATGAAGAATCCTCACCTTCTTGCTTGTCTTATGGAATTATTGTACTTCTTTTTAAGCACATTTTCCTGGCCTTACTATCAGTTGCCTGGGCCAAATCTGTACATTGGGTAGACTATTCATCATAGGCCTAGCCTTCTACTGCAGAGGTTCTCAACCTGTGGGTTGTGACCCCTTTGGGGGGGTCAAATGACCCTTTCACTGGGTTCACCTAAAACCGTTAGAAAACACAGATGTTTATATTACAATTCATAACGATAACAAAATTACAATTATAAAGTAGTCACAAAAATAATTTTATATTTGGGGTCACCCCAACACAAGGAACCATATGAAAAGATGGGAGCAGTAGGAAGAATGAGAACCACCGTTCTACTGGCTGTTCCAGAGATGGGAGCCTCATCCAGAACATTCATAGAAAGAGTGAATGCTGGCAATTTTATGGGCACCATTTAATAAAAGATTGATATGCTTGATCTCTGTCTTTGTAGATCGATGTTAAAGGAGCAGTAGCCTTCCTGTGACCCACGTTCAGAATCCAGCTGCTGAAGAATCCAAGATGGCAAAAGTGGAGCCGAGAGACAGCAGGAAACACAGTCTGAAGCCAGGCATGAATCTGACTCAGTGGCATGAGTCAATGTTTTCCTTTCTACTTGATTCAGTTTAGATTGATTTTTCTGTCTCTTAACTAATACAGTATTTCATAAACTATAGATACCTCTCACACAGTACCCTATATATCACATTCACATAGCACCTATTAAATGTGGCAGTCACAGACGTTGACCATAAACTCTGTGCATAAGAAATCAACAAGGCCAAATAATGTGAGGAAACACCTAAGAGGGATGCTCTGGTGTGGGAAGCATAAGCGACAAGTACAGAAAAGTGAAGCTTGGAGAGCTTGTAGCTGTGAGTCACTCGTTCCCCACTACCAGAGATGCCCAAACTGGCAAACTCTAACAGTAGCATGAGCCTGTATAACCCACTGCATCTGTTATTTGTAGTCTTCCATGTACAAATGAATCACCTATTATTTTTTTATATTTTGGTTTACAAAAGTTGTATAATGCCATAAAACTACAATCTAAATCTAGATCTCTCTAAAACATCTAAAAATAACCTATCTGTATGTATATCTATCTATATCTATCTGTGTGTAGATAGATAGATGATAGATAGATAGATAGATAGATAGATAGATAGATAGATAGATGATAGATAGATAGATAGATAGATAGATAGATAGATAGATAGATAGATTTCATTTCTCTCAACCACACTGAAATTTTAATTGTTTTAGAAAATTATTTTAAGAACTATATGTTCTGAAATAATCACAGATCAAAAATAAAAGACCAAGGCCTGTTGTAATTCTAGCTACTTAGGAAGCTATATCAAGAGGATTAGAAGTTCAAGACCAGTGTAGGCTAAGAGCAAGTTCAAGGCCAGTCTGATAAACTTAGTGAGGCTCTATCTCAAATTTTAAATATAATACACAATGCATTTGTATGTCTATATTGCTGTACTGGGGATATATCTTAGAGGCGGGGCACCTGCCTACCATGCATGGACCTTGGGTTCAGTCCCCACTACTGCAACAGCAACAACAAAGAACAGAGAAGTCCCATGTGTCCTAACACTCTCCACTAATTCTCCTCTGATGAAAATATCCTGTCCAACTATAGCACAGTGTCCAAAACAAGAAAATGATCCTTAGGTAATCCACAGAGAATACTCAGTTTTGGCCAGCATTGTGTGTCTTTGTGTGTGGGCACACTCACGTACCTTTTCCATCTGTCTAAGATACAAGACTCAGAACCATTTGCATCCCAAGATTCCCTAGTGCTGCCTCAAAGGTCACAGTCACAGCCACACTCGCACCCACACTCAATCCCTGGTATCCATCAATCTGCTCTCTCCCTCCATGATTTTGTCAAAAATTCCAGACAAATGGAGTCATATTGACTGCAACCCTCTGACAGAAACATCTTTTATTCACTCTACATTCTTCCCCTGGATCCAACCACATTGTTACATGTACCAGTAATTTTCTTCCCAAGGCTAAGGAAGAGGTCACGGTATGTATGGTTCCTAAGGGACCGTGGTTGCTTCTAATTTGAGGCACTAATGAATAAAACTTTTATGTGTATTTTGTGTAGATGTTATTGTGTGAAGATACATTTTTATTTCTCTGAACTGAATGCTCAAGGGAGCAATGAGGAAATAATTTTTAAAGGCAGGACCTTCAGTCACTTCCCACATCCCCAAATCCTCCCTTCTCTACTCTCTGCCTCCAGCTTATCTTGGGCTTCAAAAGCAGTCAGTGCCTTTGCTGGCCTCTCTAATTTCTACCAGATGCAACTTAGTAACCATGGCTGAGCCGAGTGGAGCAGCACGCTTCTCCGGGTCCTGAATTCTGTATACTGAACATTTCCCGAACCTGCTGCCTGGAAACAAGCTGCTCCGAGAGCAGTGATTACATCACAAGGAGAACCTGCAGACACGAACAAGGGCTACTTGGTGGCTTCAAGCAGCCTCTGCACCAGTTCATGTTTCACAAGCTACTAAATAGTTCATCAGATTGGAGCCAGGGAAGATGATCTTACAGGGACTCCTTGGAAACCCTGATATCTGAAATTTCTACATGACAGGTGCCTAGAAGAAACACAGTACTTCTTTGCATCGTACTGCTACGTCTCTGGCAAATTATATTTATGAGAGAAGGGCGTAAGGCCTGAGATGTGATTTAATTATTGAATGTTAATGAATTTTTTATGTATGAGTTGTCAGATTTATTTGTTGCTGAGAGACAGAAAAAAATCCCAAGGGTAAAGGTATTCGATAGGCCATAGAGGAAAAAAAAATGTGTACTTTTTGCAGCAGACAATCCCTACTTACTTATACAAGACTCCCCTTCTCCTTCCTTGTTTGTTTTAATAATTGTTTCTGAACATATCATATTCAGATGCTGCATACCCAGTAGGGCCCTTGGATAAGAATCTGAACCTTCCAGATTGAGGCATCTCAGTCCCAAAGCCCAGATCATGCTGGGAGAAAACAAGTCATTTCTTCCACAACGCTTACTGCCCACAGGCCTCATGATAAACACATGTGACTCATTGGAGTAAAAGACTTAGATTAAAATTCCCTTCCCTTCCTGCAGATTACTCGAAATTCAGCGTAATAAATCCAGATAAGGCACAGCAGCAGCACAGGGTGCGAGGGGCCACAGCCTTGAGCTGAGCTACTGAGATGTTTTCCTGATAGGAAATGGAAACTGACCACTAAGAGATGGAAAGGGGTAGACAGTTGAAGAGAGAAAAATGGAGCAGGTCGTGGGAGCACTTCAGGTGGAGGGCACAGAGCGCACTTGTCAGCAAAGTGGCTTCTTCAGCCACTGGGAAGGACACGAAGGAGCTGCTGCTCAGGGTGTGAGGGACACTGTGAGCAACAGGTGAGGGAGGAAAGGTCCCAAGGCTTGGCCTGTTAGGAGGGACTGGGGACCCCTTCTGTGACTCTTAACTCTGAGCACTGGTAATAATCAACGTTGCTCTCCTAGGTTGGTTGCTTTAATTTATCTTTATTTTTCTGAAATAAATCCTTGGGGACTTTGGCAAAATATAACATATCTTTACTGAGAAAAAATCCAAACAAAACAAAATATTGTTAGATTATCAGTTAGGGTATAAAATGAAGAATTAAGGGTAGAAAACCACGATTCCTTAAACAAATGCTTTCAAGGAAAAACACATTTGGGACTCTGCGTTCATTCTAAACTCTCCACTCATGCCGTATCCCATGTAGAGAACCATCCCTGTACTCCACAGCATGTCTTATCTGACACCCTAACCCCCACATCCCACAGCACTCTCAACCGAACAACGGTTTTCAGAACACCCAAGGCATTTGATATGTTGCTCTCTTTTTGATTTGATAGGTCTGTCTTCATGATAGGCTGGGGCCCTTGAGGAGGGGGAGGAGGAGGTGTGGGTGGTGTGCATGAGAGAGAGAGAGAAGCAGTCTTTTGTCCTCTGGGACAAATACCCCTTTCCCTCTCTCCTTTGTTCCCTTCCCCTTTTCCCTCTTCCTCTATTTCCTGTCTTTGCCCCTTATCCAGGCCCTCTGTCCCTCTTAAGCAAATAAATCTCCTTTGTATATCGTGGCCTTTGGATATCGTGAACCAACTTTGAGGTCCCCACATCCCATACTAGCAGGACAGTCTATGAGCTGTTCTGAACACTCACTTTCAGTTCCTCTTACCCTTTTGGGAAAGAGGGTCATTTGGAATAGTCTCATTCCAAGCAAATCCAAACTGAACTCTGCTCCAGATCTCCAGACGTATTTAAGAGCACATGAAGCTTTTATTTTCCATTTTAGTACCTATCCCCAAGTGTATCTTAAATAATTTTTTAATTTCCTTAAACCAGTGCTTCTTAAACAGACATACTGGTAAGAATCAGATAAAATACGTGAAAACACATTCTCAGGCGCTTTCCCTTCAGAATGTAGCTTCCTGTGTCTGAGGAGGACTAAGACATTCAAATTGTTTTCTAATTCTCAGGTGGATTTCTTCATCATCAGTCAGTGTGGGGGACATGGTCTCAGCCCCGCATGTGTCAGGTATTGGTTTCTAGTTTATAATTATGTTAGGAATTAAAATTCTCTATCGTGTCTTTAAGACCTTGCAGAGAAGAGAAAAATTAGTAGTATTTCCCCGCTCTTCGTATTTAGGAAAATCTCTGTTGTAGTTGCAGGTTTTTCCACTTGCAGGAGGAATGACCTTGACTAGATGCCAACATAGATGTAGGCATTTCATGCATAACTGCTGGATAATCTAGATCAACCCCCAGCTGTCAATATTTCCTCATCCAGAGAAAGAAATAAGCAGCTGTCTTTTTAAATGTGCTTCAAATTGAGCATGATGTTTATATCACTGTCCCTACCTGAGATGCATGAAACATCATGCAAAGGATGTAGGAGCCCAGAGATAGGGAGATGGGATGTGAACTGTTGTCTTCCAGACAGGACACAGCCTTTGCAATCGTGAACCCATGGTAGCTTTAGTGGCTTGCACTGGTCCTGCACAAGACTGGGCCCATCAACAGTCAGTCATAGGTGGGAGAAGCAGCCTACTCCTTCCTGTTGAATTATTGGCTAATAGATGCTGGGGGTGGGGGTGGATGGGAGTTATTGTCTTCAGTTGCAAAGCCACTGATGAGCTTATCATCCTCCAACCAACAGCTCCACATCCTTGGAATGGTGCTGGTTAAACTCAGTGGCTCCAAAAACAAAATTAAATTGACCAGAGAATGACAAAGGAATTTACTGGAAGAGGGAGTTAACAGGAGAGAGAGAGAGAGAGAGAGAGAGAGAGAGAGAGAGAGACAGAGACAGAGACAGAGACAGAGACAGAGACAGAGAGAGAGAGTGTGTGTGTAGATAATCCCAGTGTCTTTCATGAATAGATAAAATTGTCAAATAATTTTAATAACAAAACAAAGATGCTCTATATGCTAGAATGTGCTATGTACACTAGAATGCAAACACTGGGTATATTTTACAGAGTTCAGGGAAATGCATAGGGATAATGAGAAAGGTCTCAGGGAGGAAGTAATGTCTGTGTTGATCTATGGGTCTCCTGAGTCTGTTCCCTCATTGAATAAAATGGGAACCCAAATTTTTATTGCTCTGCACCCTTGTGTAAATGAAACATGTTACCCTAGTGCATCATTGGATCTTAACAAGTGCTAAAGTGACCGCTTCCTTTTTGGCAACTATTAAATAGTCAAAACACAAAAGTCATTCTAAAAAGAAACACAGAGGCTATGGCAGTACCTCTCCCCATCTAACGAAGAATGACACAATCATCATCAATGTATCTTAACCTATTATTCCAAAAACAAGCACAAATATCCTCTAGTACTGGCTCCTCCTTTTGGCCTTCATTAAGTCTGTTTTACTTCATGGCAGAGATGGCCTCTTCTGCTTTCTGTGCCATTTCTTATCCTGCATCCAATGCTCAGTTGAATGAGCCTAGCTGTATTTTATTTAAATTAAATTGACATACTTGCAGAGGTCTCTATTTTGTAAGCCACACAGAACCACGAATCAAGGACGTAGCACAGAAGTTAGAGTCCAGTGTCCCATCCCACCACCCATCCCAACCCACACCCATCCCCACCTTTAATTGTCCTCTATGACAGGGGAAATCTGGAGTTTGAATCCCTCTTACCGCCTAATCAGCAGCCGCTAATGAGGACTGAAAATGAAAACTTCCTGCTTTCCTCCTCTGAAATAGAGGTATCAGGTCATTTTTCTAGCTGATAATTAACTTATTAAGAAAAATAATGCAATGGAATTAAAATTCTTTCTTCGATGGAGCATAGCCTGGAAATTACTTAAGTCACGGCAATAAATCATCTTAAGGTTTTTATACCATGAAAAGAAAAATAAGACCTCTGAAATGGAAACACTCATTCCCTCTAGTAAAGAAAAAAGAAAGTCGGCTTCTAGCATAAGAAGGAGGAGGGCTTATTAGATTTGGATGTTTGGAGTGGGCAAGGGATTTGGGGATATTTGGTCTCATCTGCTTTACTTGTTGACTGTAGTTTTTACAGTGTGTTCAGATTTGTAAAATATCTTTAGGAGAGGAATATATTTAATGTACATTTTCACATGAGAATGGTGCTGATTGACTGTAATTGACTGTAGGAGAAATATGAAAAAGGATGACCTGAGACCAGAGCTCATCAGTGTGGAGCATTAAATATAGGCACACATGCAGTTTGGATTTTAAATTGCTGGAGAAGAAACCTGGATATATATGGTCTTCACATAGAGAGGTGTACAGTCTTAATTAGTTTCTGAAATCATACTTTGTAAACTCTGCATAAAAATCTAGCTTTGGGAACTGAAAAAAATGACTCAGGAGGTAATGACACGTGCCACCAAGCCTGACAAGCTACATATAACTCCAGGAACTCACATGGTAGCAGGAAAGAACCAAGTCCTGAAAGTTGTTCTCTGACCTCCACAGTCTTGAAGAGGCACTCCCCCAGTCATGCACAGAAACACAAGCGCAATAATAAAAAGATAAAATCCAGATTTATAGCCTTTGTTGAACAGAAGGGACACCATACACACTACCACCTTAGACTGGAGGTGCATGGCGGCCACACATTTCAGAAGGTGCATTGGGGTCTCCCAGCTCCATCTTCATACCATCCCCGCTTTTCCTCTCTATCCTGAAGACAACCCAAGTAGGGAGCATTGGCAAACTATCCTAAGATTCATGGGACACAGAAGGAGATTTATCTAAGGAAAAGAAGAGAAATTAGCTTGGTGGCCCCATAATGCTGCATAGCAAGTCTCGAGAGCCCGGAGCAGAGAACAATGAGCATTTGTTTTGTTCCCAGGTCTGAAAGTCAGCTGGATTTCTCCAGGATGACTTGACTCTATGTCTCCTACTCTCCTCCTACCACTCACAGATTAACCCAGCAGGTTCTTCTCAGGGTCAGGGCCAGAAAATGAAAAGGGGTGAGGGCAAAACCCAACTCCCCTGAGGCCTGGGTTCCATCACTAGCACACCATCTCAGCCAAGTGCACAAAGCAAGTTCATGACTGGACCAGTCAAGAAGTCATGGAACAATCTTCCCTAGTGGGTGAGACTTTATGTTGTTGACAGGTTAAATTATTATTAAATTGTTATTATTATAGATCAGTTGATCTTTTGTGGGTATTTGAATATAAGACCTGATACATGCCAGACATGACACAGACCAGTCCTGAGTTACCCTCATCACTGCGAGATCTATATTAAATTTGAATGATAATACAGAAATATAGTTTACTTCTTAGATAGGATATATTTTAAATTCTTAAAGCAGCCTATTCCTTATTAATTCTCAGTCTAATAGCACTGTATGTAATAACATAGAAATATGGCAGTAGACATCGCCATTAAGAGAAATGAAGGTGTCCAATGAATCAGACAGTATAACTTGCTCTAGGCTGTAGAATCTCAGTGGAATTCCATTTACTCACAAAATTATACTTTTCCTACTTCTATGATTAAATGGTTTTGAAAAGAAATGCACTATACTCAAAAAGCTAATAAGCCATTAAATTTAAAATTAATCAATAACAGGGAAAGAAATTTGAGCATATAACTAACTGCAGCATGTCATCTGGAATTTTACCCATAACGATCATTGGGGCTTCCTAGACCTTTACCACAAAAACTGCAGTCAAATAAACAGAAGTTCATATCATACAAGAGCAAGCATCTGCTCAGAGCCTGACCATGTCTCCCTGCCTGCACAACTGCTTGGCCTGCTCTCCTTGTTAGCAGAATTGCATGGCCTGTCTGCAGAACCGCATGGCCTGCCTTCCCTGTCTGCAGAACTGTATGGCCTGCTCTCTGAGTGCAGGTCTTCCTGACCGCCCCCATGCTTGTAGATGCTACTGAGACACGGATTACCTGCAGATTCTGAAGATCCTTCCAGCGTTTCCTGAGCCAACAGCCAAGCTCAACACTCAGCTTCCGGTGTCTTTTCAGGACCTTCCCCTGGTAGGGTTAGCACTCCTCTGCATCGCTCACTCTTCTCCCAGTACCTAGCAGAGGCCCTGCTGTTGTCCCTATGGAAAAGAGAAGAAGGGCTCACATGTAAACCAGAAGCCCCAATGCTCCAGCCCTTCAGAAACTCCAGTGCTCCCAAAAGCAACAGGGTGTGAAAGTTTCCAATCCTGGAGCTAGGGAAATGGTTCAGTCTTGCCTACCTACCACACAGCGTGAGGTCCGGAGTTAGGATGCCCAGAATCCACATAATAGAAGTCAATACCATGGCTTACATCTGCAACCCTACTAGTGCAGAGTGCAGAGTGACAAGAAGATCACTAGAGAATGCTGGCCAGTCAACCTAACCCATTTGTGAGCGTTGAATTCAGTGAGAGACTCTAGCTTAAAAGATAAGGGGGGAGAGTGACAGAAGATGCTCAACACTGACCTTTGGTTTTTATATAATGTACACAGATGTACATTATAGATATCTGAACATAAACTTGCACACACAAAGAAATAAAAGCTCACAATATATATCCCAAATGAAACATGCAGACCGTGAGAAAAGATATACACATAACACACACACACACATACACACACGGTTTCAAATCTATTTGCACTTTTAGACAGACCTCTCCTTGCATTGTTTTCTTGTAGGTTAAGAATTTATGGAGGAGAAAAATATAAATGAAAATATCTCTCTCCTATACTCCTTTTACATCCTGAGCACATTGCTTGTTTCAGGGAGGGGAACTTCAGGGAGGGGAGCAGAGAAAAATGTAGAGCTTAATAAAAATCAACAAAAAAGTAATTTAAAAAAATCCTACCATTAAACTAAAAAAAAAAAAAAAAGAATAACATTTGTTGAGAGCTTTGCTAGTTCAGCTCTTTCCGTGTAGCCACCACTTGGGCTACACCATCATGCTCCCTGCTGTGTGTTCTGTGGAAACTTCATGAGAGTCACGAATATTCCTCAAGGGAAACAGAGCAGCACATAGAGAAGTCATCTAACAATGGGAAGCCAAACAATTCCACATGTCCTGGGCATCTCCTTGTATTTCACTCTCTCCAGCAGGAATGAAAATCAGCATTGCAGATGACACACCTTCAGATGTACGTTCACGGATTTGCTATTGTTCAAGCCACACAAAGAAGAAAGTTAAGGCATTCCTTTCTGTAGATATGATATGGGAGGAAATTTGACACTGAACAACACAACACCTTTTTTTCAAGGTCAGAGCAAGTAACAGAGCTCCTTTTATGGTTTGGGGTGAGACACAACATAAAAAGACTTTAGGAAATGGCAAAACCCCTGAGTCTTTTATTTGACTAGTTTAACCTTGACTTCCTTAAGTCTTCCCTGTGAATCCTATAAAGACACACAAGGAATAAATTTCATGCTATATTCCACGGCACACTTGTAACATTACTAGTCTGTTTCTCTGGGCTCGTTGCTGAACATATTTTAAAGACTTTTGGGAAAGCAGAGAAACTGCTAGGCCATATTTTTTTCCACAAAAAATTCTTTAGGACAAATGGACTGTTACTAAGGAACACAGATTCCAAGAGCAGGATAAATTTCCAGTGTCTTGGTTTCAGATAATTCCAGATGTCATGCCAAGAAATATAAAATCTAACGTCCTCTTCTGTGAGAGGGACAGGCAGCATGAGAAGCTGAGAATGTGTGAGTGGCAAAGAGAGGGTCAGGAAACACACGCACACACAAGGGCGAGTGCGCACACGCGCCATGCTTCAGATTCCAGCTGTTGCAGCTGTGGAGGGTGAAGAAAGACAACTGAAACCCAAGTATCCTGGCAGAGTTGCGGGACTGCGCTCACCACTGCCATTGCCTACTCCCAATTTCTTTCCCATTGGAGAATTTTAAGGGCACTCCTGAGAAAAGTACCAAGGCACAAAATTTTCTGAGTTTGATTTTCTTCCCTCGTGTTTGGTCTCATTAAATGTCTGCTAGAAAATCTAACCAGAGCCTCCACATCTGCTACTGTTGTTTGGGGGAGCTTTATAAACTTGCATACATTATATGAAAATAGTAAGCACAGGTTTGTTCATAAGAACGAGAAATACTGTCGTCCCGTGTCCTTACGTAATCATTGCCTCTCAATTGTCAGCTGCTCAGTGATTGCTTCTAAAAAATAGCAAAGACTATGGGATGTTTTCTCTATGACACAAGTTAAGCAACACAAGTTAAAGAGAACCCCCCCCCAAGGTACATATGTAAAAGGTTGGTCACTAGAATTCTGATACTGGGAGATACTGTGGACTTTGAGGTGGCAGCGCCTGATGAGAGGTCCTATATCATTAGGAGGACTTTGGGGTTTATATTGTCTGTCTATCTATCTATCTATCTATCTATCTATCTATCTATCTATCTATCCATCCACCAGTCTGTCTGTCTATCCATCTATCTATCTATCTATCTATCTATCTATCTATCATCTATCTATCTATCTAACATCTATCTATATAACTCTTTCACTCTTTCCTCTTTCTGGTTTGAGATGCTAGCATTCACATCGAAATCCCCCATAACATATGATTCAGTAGAACCCCAAGAATATCAGACTATCCACCAGGGACTTTATTCTCAAGTTATAGTTCCCTAGAGCTATAAGCCAAAACAAGGTTATCTTTAATTCATAAGCAGCCTTGAACTGACATTTAGGTGTCGGGATGCAAGGCCACTATAACTAGGGAGTTCCACCTTGACACAGGCTCTCTGTCTCTCTGGCACAGTCTTTATAAATGAACAAAAGCCATTAAGAGTTTGTGAGACAAGGAAAAAGAGACTTAGGGTGATTTCGAACCAATAATGATCAAGAAACTGATACCATTCATCTAATACCCTTGATGGAACATGATCCTAAAATCCTCAGAGCTTAGAAACAACTCCTGCTGCCACAGGCTTCAGATAAGGCCCCCGTGTTTAGCAACACCTTACTGAAGTGCTGTGAGAGGCCCTGAATCTGGGACACACAAGTAAGCTAAAGCTGGGTTATTGACACACAAGTCCTGTGAAATAATAAATGTGTGTTATTTAAATCTAATCTCTTTGAGAACTAATTTGTTATAAAATAATTTGTAACCAATATATCAACTATCGACTTCCCCTCAAACCATTCGTTTCTCTTTTGCTAATACTTCTGACCATAAAAACAAAACCTATCTAATTAAATGATGTATAGAAAAATGGGGATACTTGCACATAAAATAGATGTAGGCAATGATAATGATTTTCTATAAAATATCAAGCAAAAATAATGATTTTCTATAAAATATCAAGCAAAAATAATGATTTTCTATAAAATATCAAGCAAAAATAATGATTTTCTATAAAATATCAAGCAAAAATAATGATTTTCTATAAATACACCTGAAGAGCTTATATCTCATCTTTTCAAAGATCTGTGATCCCCAGTTCGGGTCTAGTCTAATCCAAAGAGGAATAGAATTAACAGTACATTATGGGGCTGTAGTACTCCAAATTGAAGTTTTCCAAGTCAAGTGTTCCTCAAGAGCTATGAGAAAGGCAGCCAACCCTTATTTAAAGGGACTCACAAATGAATGCCTTGGGCTGGCAGTATCTCTACCTGAATTTAGTTTGTAGCTAAGAAGACACTTACGTCAGACTTGGTCCACAGGCCCGCCCCTTCCTAACAATGGGTTAAGATATTACCTGACATAAAGAAAGGAATGCAAAATACTATCCCAAGCTTTCTCCCACACAAACAGAAAAAAGAAAAAAGCATTTTACCCTCATCACCGACCCCCACTCCCCAACTGTGTCTACTGTTTCCTCTCATTGTCTATGGAGTGTGTTTTTTTGACAAAGACCCTACAAGCTGCATCAGAACAGAGTTATCAGTTAGGAGACGGTGGGGCTGATCTAACAAGAGCTCACCAAGGCCAGCTGAACTGGGACTGAAAAAACATGGGATGAAACCGGACTCTCTGAACATGGCAGACAATGAGGACTGCTGAGAAGCCAAGGACAATGGCACTGGGTTTTGATTCTACTGCATGTACTGGCTTTGTGGAAGCCTAACCTGTTTGGATGCTCACCTTCCTAGACCTGGATGGAGTGGGGAGGAACTTGGACTTTCCACAGGGCAGGGAACCCTGACTGGTCTTTGGACTGGAGAGGGAGGGGGAAGGGAATAGGGAGGTGGGGAGTGGGGGGAGGGGGAGGGAAAAGGGAGGAGGGGAGGAGGCCGAAATTTTTAATAAGAAAAAAAAGAATTCTGTTTTCTTTTCTGCTAGTGAAGGAATCTGAGGCTCCTGCAGTGTGGTTTGAGTCTGGGTCTGGGTCATTGTTTAGACACCGAAACACATGATTCTGTAGAAGAAAGCCAAGAGGAGTCTTCTGTTTATAGTGCCATTTGATCATTCCAAAACAACATGACCAGGAGATTCTCATTCCCAATGTCTCTCTTTGAGGGAGGAGGCACACTGACTGGACCCAGAGGGATGCTCTAAAAGCTTTCAGACTGTTGGGACTAAGTTCTCCTAAAGTCACCTCGAGGATGCTAAGGTAAAGTGGCCACTCCTGCCATCTCTATTGTTACAACTTTAAAGGCCTCGTTAGCCTGAGCAGCCATTGGGGTCTCAAGGTGCCTGGTCCAGATCTTGATAATTCTTATAGTTTATAATCTTTATAATGTTCTTCTGGTGCCTGGGACTGATTGGGGAATGAAATGCATGGCTATTAAGGTCTTTCCCTCCACTGTTCCATTTCCATATCCACCTGGGTTTTCATCCTCTCCAGGGGTGACCTTCCACCCCTTGACATACCTTGCAGGTTTAATGGCACACCTGTTCAGACCTTTAATGAAGCTGGTGGTGTGATGCTTCCCCTCTTCACTAGGGATCCCTGATCATAATTCCATCCACGTTTGTCACCCAGAACCTGCACTCCCCACTTTGTCCACACTATAGACTGGATGGTTATGTAATCATCACCCACTTTCCTTTCCTTAGCAATTACCTGAGCTTTTTGCAGCTCTGTTGAAGCAACCAGTCAACACAATCACCATATTTAGCCAGGCAAGGACAGGAGAAGGGATGAGTTCAGTTTCATGAACTCTCCTGGCACTTGCTGAGATTTTTCTGAAAACTTCTCATAATTTCTTCGCATAGCACTAAGTTTTATGTACAAAAAGGTATGTAAACCTTATAGAGACACCACCCTTAAAGATAGATTTCAATAGTTAATTCTACTTTTTTCCTCTCTACAAGTGCATTGAGTGAAAAGGGTCCATAAGGACCCTATGTAAGACAGAGAAGCTTTATTTAATCCACAAAGATACTAAACCTACTTGAAGTAATAGAAAACCTTTGATGAAATTAACCCTCTGAGGAGTGGGTCACACAATTAGTTGTAGGAATGCTTCCTATCTTGATAAAAAGACCGATTTGTTGGACTGCTCAGGGAAGGCATTAAAGGAAAAGGTGACTTGAGGTGCAATTTAAATAATAGTTAGAAGTAAGATAAGCGAAGGGGAAATTCCAAGCCAGGGAAACAACTTTGATCTAAGCTATAGAAATAGAAAAAAATGGCAAGCATATAAAGATAAACACTAGGCTTATCAAATAGTACATGAAGCTGCATTATGAGCTACTGAGACAACTGCCCTGCTCTAGATAATGGGAAGTATTTTCCCTTCAGGCCTCAGGGAACAAACAAATGATTAGACTTTTAGGGTTGATCTCAAAGGAAACCCCAGTTCATGCTAGCAAGGAAGGAGGCTGGAATTGCCCCGCTATCAGGACAGGAAATACAACTTCATAGGCACCAAACAAAGCAAAATTTACTAGGGAAATTAAATTTAATATGATGTTAAATTAGTTTTCTTTGAAGCTATAAATAAGTTACTCAATTTGTCAATAATGGACATCTTTGAAATGTTGGGTTTTTTTCAAATCAATAAATATTGCATATCCTTCTAAATATTTACATCCTATTATACATTTTTTTTTAATTTTTCATCTCAACAACTTAATTTTTTTATTAAATTTACTATGAGTTCTTTAGTGTTTTATGCTATTTCAAAGGCCATTTTTTTCTTCCTCTTTTGTGATTCATGTATAGATTTGTTTCAGATCTTTCTAACTTCTGGTGTTAATTATTAGTAATTTAATACTTAGAACATTTTGTGGAATCTATCATTAGCCAATTAATTATATCCTATCAGCAATGACAGTTTCTATTCCTCCCTTTACTATCCTTGTAGATTTCTTCTTTGATGTTATTTGCCACAAAGGATAACAAGTGACAGCTATAATAATTTTCAAATTTATTTAAATATACTTTTAATTGATTAAATGAAGAAACTCATATTTTTTCTAGTTCACAAACCATTGTAAACACGTAATATCTGCAATTTCATCGAGTAACATTTATGCATCACTGAGTGGACCACATCTTTTTCTCCTTTACTCTGAGGCACAGTGCGAATTCATTTCAATTACTTTCCAACTCTGTAATCTTAGTATGAACTCTGCTTGGACATAGCTCTTTTATATCTGCCTCTGTTTTGAAAGAAATTTAAAAATCTGTGCTCATACGTCAGATGGATTATGATTTGATTTTTCTTTTGCTAAAATTTAAGGTGCACTATAAAACATATTATCCTGATAAAATGTGCTGGAGTGTATCTCTTTTTGAGTTCTGTCAGTTGGTTACTGTGCAAACTGTCAAAATAAGCATCGATGTACAACTATTTATGTAAATTGACATTGTTTTTCTAATTCGAGTAATTATATTAAAAATTGCAACACTTCATTTGAGAATTGTCTCAAATGAGAATTGTATCATTGAAACATCTACTAACCTTTTGACTGATATACCCATTCTTTTGACTGATATACCCATTCTTTTGACTGATATACCCATTCTTTTGACTGATATACCCATTCTTTTGACTGATATACCCATTCTTTTGACTGATATACCCATTCTTTTGTTGCTAAATATTTGGGGCTCTTTACCTATTCTACATATTGGTTCTCTGAAAGACTAAAGGTTAAGGAATATTTTTATCCCATTCTATTGACTGCTTGCTCTGTGAGTAGGTTTTTGTGCAGAACTTATTAATTTGACCTAACTCCATAGGTCAATGCTTGTCATTATTTACTGACCTATTAGAGTCCTTGCCTGTAGCAAGTTCTTAGTGTTTCTCTGGTGTTTCAAAATTGCATGTCTTCCATACACTTTGAACGGATTTTTGCACAGGAGAAGCAATGGGATTGGCTTCAGTAGTCTACATTTGCTGAAGATGTTGTCTTTCTTTTTAATTTGTGTTCTTGGCATCTTTGTTTTGGCATCTTTGACATTCCATCTGTTGCAGCAGGATGCGCTAGTCTACCGCATCAACTTATGTGACTCTTCTATAAGTGTCGTACTGATCTTATTATGATGCCTCAGAAGTGTAATTTGAGACCAGGTAATATGATCCCTCCAGCATTGTTTTTTTTTTTTTTCTCCTCAGGATTCTTTTGGCTTCGTTTGTTCCTCCATGTGAATTTTAGAATTTTTAGAAAACAATCTGTGATTAATGGAAAACTGAAAACAAAACTACAGTCTACAAAATACAGTATATGTAGGGGGCAGAGTGCAAAGGTTTTTTAAAAAAAATGCTAAGAAAGAGAAGTTTTGGCATAATCAGAGGACCAGATGAATGAAAAAAAAGAAAAAGAAAATAAATGAAGAGAAGCAACAAAAAGATAGGAAGGTAGGAAAGAAGGAAAGGTGGGAGGGAGGAAAGAAAATGAGGGAAGGAATAAAGGAATGGAGAGAAGGAAGAGAGGGAGGGAAAGATGGAGGGAGGGAGAAAATACAAAAGAAACAGAATAATGAAAATTGCGAACACTGTCTCCCTGTTCCTGTGCAGGATGTGTAGGTGGTACCATGATCTAGGCGCTTCTCTGCTTGTTTTCTAGAACACTACGGTTCACCTTTGACTTTATTCCCTTGAATGTTTCTGGCCTTTGTCAAGTAGTTGAGGACTCACAGAGCTCAGACACAGCCCTTTGCCTCTGGGTTCCCATTTCTTTCTTTAACAAGAACGTCACCCATCAAAACCAACCACGGCAGAAGCACAGGAGCAAAAAGAACAAGGAGCTCAGGTGATTCAACACCATTTCCAGCTCTGTCAGCCTTGGCA